>NW_006921539.1:1658762-1908935 GCF_000340215.1 Pseudocercospora fijiensis CIRAD86 | reverse complement strand
GCGAAGCTACTATTTTGTTATAGTTCGAAACGTGGTTTTGAAGTGTATTAATTTATATTATGTCTATCTAGCTACGGAGGAAGTATGCCTATAAGGCGGCTAGTAGCAGCCGCCTAGGTGTCCCTTCCCTCCTAGCTTCGTAATAGGCCTTCTATAGCCTCGTTATAGTATAACCTTAAATTACGAAGATATAGGTTACCTATAGTCTATAGCTTCCGCGTATCTTTATAGCCTTCTAGCTATAGTTAGTTACCGTCTCGCTACTTCTAATATAGACTTATCTTCGTAGAATTGAAGCCGGTATATTAGTTAACGTATGCCTATTATTACTAAAGTATAAAGGGCGTAACAAATAGGTAGAACCTAAGGATATAGTAACAAGGCAAGTAGGTTTGAAACTATAGAAGGCAATTACAATAGGCAGGTTATCTATTATTATATATTACTATTCCGGGGTATATTAGCAGTCCTTTAGCCTTATATTCGTCTATAATAGACAGTTGCTTTCTAACAAGGTCCTAAGCCGCTAGAGGTTGTAATCTTTCGAAGAAAGGCATCTGTTTAATCTTCTAGTAGTTAGTAGATTTTCCGACCCTATATAGTTAGAGGTCTGCCTTATATAATATTCGAGCGTTAGTCGTTATCAGCTCTACTATAGTGCTATATATAGAAAGCTAGACTATATCCTTCTTCTTGTTATATTTGATAGCGTTATAATAGCCCTCGAGAGGCGACGTTATCCGGACCTATATAAGAAGAGGGCTATATAGCCGTGCCTAAGTTGCCTACAAATAGGACTTCTTACGCTAGTTATTAAGAAGGTAATCTACCTATTTAGTCGTCGCATTAGCTTCTCGAAGTTTAGTTGCTATATCGTCGATAGTCTTAACGACTTTAGTATTACTCCGAGCGTAATAAATGGCGTAAGAGAATAGCCGCTAGACCTATAGATACTGCTTCTTAGGGAAGTAACGCAGGAAGGTCTCCTTTGCGTATCGTTAACATAGAAACATCGTAATCTCTTCTTCTTAGAAGGCTAGTCGAATAGTACGTTGTTCTTAAGCTAAGTCGTTAGTTATAGCTACTGTAGGCTTCTAGCTAGGTGCCTATCTCTTTAAGACCTAAAGCCTAGCCTCGATTAGCTTAGCTCGCTAGCTTTATAACAACATATGCCCCCCTAGTATCTAGGACCCGAAGGCATTGCGGATATAGACTATAAATAGGTAGAAGTCATTGTCGGACGTTTTGTAGGTCGTATCGAAGAGAAATAACTATATATAGACAGTTAGTCGTTACTATAGAAACTTAGGTATTAGGAACTTACATCCCCTCTAATACCGCTATTTAGCATCTCTCGCTACTAACTAGCGGTCTATACAACACCTTTATAATAGAAGGTATCTATACGGACGGACAAAGCCTTATAGGAAAGTCTTACGCCTATTACGTCGTCTATAAGAGGCCCGAGATGCTTATTAAGGCTATCTAGCTATAGTCGAATATTGCCCTTCTTAGCTAGGGACACCCTCTTAAGATTCTTCTTCGCAGACCACTTTATAACACCCTTTTTTGCATAGTGCGCTCTAATAATAGTAAGACGACCTACATTAATACCCTCCTTTAACAGGTAGAAGATATAAGCCGTATTATAGTTATACTAATCTATTAGGTGTTCGATAACAACCCGGAGGCCGTTACTAAAAGCTCTTACGTCCTATAGCGCAGTTAGCTTCTAACGCTTCTAACTAACTTAATCTACTACATTAACCTTACTATATAGTCTATCGTATAACTATAGATATTATCGCTCTCTATAGTAGAATTACGACTTCTACGCGCGATCTTGTATCCGTAAGGAACCTCCGCGCCTTTATTAAACAGCGCAATTACCGCGATTGAGGCGTTATACGGTAACTCGTTATATTCTATCTTTCGAATACCCTCCGAGTCTATACGACTACGATTGAAGTTACGCCGACAACGACAATAGCAGATCGTCCGCTTTGTTAGCCTATCCTTCGACCGATTAAAAGGCTTCTCTTCCTATATATTAAAGACGAATAGCTATACCTGATCGTATTTAGCGGCCTTTATAAAGGAGCCTTCGGTCGATAGATTAAACAGCGAAAAGCGCAGTTAATAAGTTATAGAAATAGGGATAAGATAAGCTATATTAAAGACTAAAGAGCTATAAGTATTGCAGTAACAAAGAGCTATAAGCTATAAGTATTGCAGTAACAATAGAGCCTATAACACCTCCTATAACACCTCCTATATAGGCCCTATACTATTAGGTTTCGACGATATAAGGTTATAGACCCCTACGTCTACGGAATGCCTGTTTTAGCTAGCAATATCGACACTTCTTAGATACGGTTATCTACGAAGGAATGCCTCGGAAATTAAATGTAGCGCTAATCGGCCTGTAGCTAAAATACTCTAACATCTAAGTATAATTCCCGTAGTCGAGACGCGAACCGAAGGATTAAAATTAATACAAGCCTTATACAAAATCGCAAGGGTATCCTTTTCGTCTAAGACGTACATATTATTCGCTTAAAGCAGAAGAGCCAGCTGCATACTATCCTATCGGGTAATCGTACGACGTCTGCGTCCCTTACTTATATAGAGAACCGTCCTACTACCTAGTATAATATAGGTATGTATCGGAAGCATAGGACTAATTGCCTATAGGTCGTAAGACGCTACAATAAGCAGCGCCTACTAAAAAGATAAGAATGTAGCTAATAATTATATAAATACTTAAGCGATTAGAATATAGTACGCGAGTAGGATATAGTAGGTAGCTAAACCTAACTTTATATACTGCAAATTCTTTTAAACCTAAGACCTAGTATAACGGTTAAATAACGATATAAGCTACGAAAAGGCACTTTTTTTTTAGATCTAATACTAAAAATTTAGAATCTAATAAATAGAATTAGTTAAAAGAGAGTATTAGAGGTATATAGTAGCAAATCGATTTCTAGAGTTAGATTTAGCTAGACCTAGCAACGCGGTTACTACTAGATAGTATTTATAATATATCTAATCTACCTTCTAGACTAATAGTCGTAATATGTGTACCTAGATACAGGAGGAAAGATTCTGGAAGAAAGCCTCTTATTATTAGTTATATAGAGGTAGTATAAATAGAACTATGTTTAATACCGTATGCCCCTACGCTCCTAAATAGGATACCTATTTACTTCTTAGACTCTTAGTATATATACATATCTTTTAGTTATATTCTTTCTCTTTTCTATATTAACCTCGCTATCGCTATAAGTTCTATCCCTCCCTATTTATCGCTAATCTTAATATATAGGACGATACATATCGTATAGACGCGGTATATACATTCCGTATAAAGGTCCCCTTCTAGCATTCTAGTTAGAAATTCAATCTTGCTATTAACTCCCTCTTTTCTCTTACCTTAGAATCCCGCTATACCCTAGGGTAAAGAATAGTAGGGGCCCCCGCTAGCTAAGACTATTAAACGGTAGGGTCCCTCTATAGGGAGATATAACCGTAGGGAGATATAATCGTAGGGAGGTATAACCGTAGGAAGGAGGGACCTATCTATAAGATATACTCGAGGCGTAGGGATACTATCCTACGCGATATACTACCCCTTCTACGAGAGGCTATTAGTATCTTTCCTTTTAAAAACGTCGCGAATAAACGCATATCAAACTCGTCTAAATTCTCGTCCGATTTCTACTTTCTAACTAGTAACCCCTATATTCGATAGCAGGTTGCCCTTTATAACGAGCGTAGGGGTAAAAAAGACCGTGCATGCGGTACCAAACTTGGGCCCGTACAACTGGCCTGAAAATGACTCTAGAACTTCGTGTTTGCATTAGCTGCAAGAACTTTCCAGTTGTGGCTGTCCTCGTTATCATGCCATCGGCAATACTTGGTCCAATAGCGAGATGAAAGACTGGTACCTCTGTGTGGCACCCACGTGTACACGTGCTTGAGAAGTTGGGACTTGGGAGAGTGGCAGAAGCCCAGCGTCCACCAACTCTGAGGAGGCGCACGCCTTCCATAGACTAGCTGCTGCAGTAGTTTACAGCTCGCTTCGAGGGCATAGCATGATGATGCTCGCGGCAAGTCTTCCGGCACTGACTCCGGAAAGGCTGAGACAGCAGTCTACGTGGGCGGGAGAATGCAGTTCACATCGCAGTCATGAAGATTGCCTTCGGTGCTTGGTGCAAAATAGAAACAAGCTAGAGCCGAGACTTGCCAGAATGCTTGACCGGCGCCGAATGCTCAGCTCATCGGCATTGAGCCGAGAAATTCATAGCTCTAATGCATGATTCTCTAGCGTACCAACTTCTGCAATCTGCTGTGAACTACACCCGGCAACAAGAAGCAGCGTCTTCCCCAGCTGACGCTGTCTCAGTGCAACCACGTAGAGTGGAAGAGCTCATCCTTACACAATACATCGTCTTATCACGCCGACACGAAGGTCTGGATCGCTTGACTGGCGTGACTCCTCAATGCAAGGATTGAAAGGTTGAGCACTCGAGAAGAGCTGGAGTCATTTGATTGTGGCCCACGTTCCTAGGCAGCCTGCCATGTGTCTGTTATCGATGGCTTGCCGATGCATTCAACTCTAAAGCCGAGTCTCGCTAGTCTCACAGGATCGACAACATTTCGTCCATCGAACACCAGACCAGGCCGTCGCACCACCTTAGCGATGCTGAGCCAGTCCACCCGATCGGCCATTCCGCTGAGAGCTCTTTGCGATTCTGTGCCTTCGCCTTGCATCATGATATCGACACCGGAGTCTTTCGAGCTTACCGGTGAAATACTGCCAGTCGCGATATCTTCATCATCGACGCCCGCCAGCCCAAGACTTTCTCGTGGCACGGTACTTGGTAACCCATCCGTTCTGAACTCGTCCCATTCTGTCAGAATTACGACTGCGCTGGCATTAGCGCACGCTGTGACTGCGTCGGAGCACACCTTGACTCTTCCTCCGATGCTCTCAGATGTCGCATGGTTTGAAGATCTTTGCCCTTCCAGCGCGGCATATACGGACTCTTCCGATACCTTAGGGTCGTAGACATTAATCTGGGCCTGCTCTTCGAGAAGTTGTCGAATGACCGAGATTGCGGCGCTTTCCCGGGTGTCGCCGGTGTCTTTCTTGTAGGCAAATCCCAAGATCGCTACTGTCTTGCCCCAGAGTGTGTTGTTTAGCCGCAGGATTATCCTTTTCGTGATTTGATCCTTTTGGTACTCGTTGATTGAAACCACCGAACGCCAATACTGAGCAACTTCAGGTAGATGCAGTGACTCCGCGATGTATACCAGGCTCAACACATCCTTCTTAAAACAGGAGCCGCCGAAGCCAACACTTGGCTTCAGCATACGGCTGCCGATGCGAGAGTCCATTCCAACGGCATGTGCCAGGTCTCCGACATCAGCTCCGATGGCTTCACAAATCGCACTGAAAGAGTTGATGCTACTAATCCGCTGTGCGAGCATGCAATTTGCAGCTAGCTTAGCCAGCTCTGATGACCACAAGTTGATGGTGATAATACGAGATTGTGGAACCCAGCGGCGTATACATCAGCAAGAGCTGATACTGCCCTCATAGATCTCTCATCCGGAAGGGAGCCGATCAGGACACGATCAGGGTTGAGCAGATCTTTGATGGCAGTGCCTTCTGCCAAGAACTCCGGATTTGAGAGAATGTCGAAGTGTACGTTTGGTGCGAGAGCATCGAAGATTGAGAGTATTTGGATGCTTGAGGAGTCTTGCAAAGACGCAGGGAAGGAGGCAAGATGAAACAGGCACAATGTCAATCTTCGGTATGTCTCGGCGGCCATCATGCCGAGCTGTAGATCGGATCATCTGCCTTCGCGTGTACGACAATACTGCTCAAAGGCCGCCGGGCAGTGGCCAGCACGAGCCGTTCGACCAGTCTCGGATGACTGCCAGTGTGATAGACGTTCTTTCGGCGCTGCAGAACCAAGGACTAGATTTGCTCGCCCTGGCCGGGATTCTGGGCTGACAGAAGCCATCGGATCACCATTGTCGGCGCTACAGTATGATCAGGGGGCTGCACAATGCATTGATGCCTTCCTATTGCAGTCGATGCATCGGACGAAGTGCTTCGAAAAAAGTTGCAAGGAGGCGCTTCCTAAGGCTGGAGTGGTGCGTCAACATCAGCCACCGTGAAGTTCTATACAGTATCGCTTACGCATCGCGTAAGGGGTCCGGAGCCGATACGGAGCTGACCACGCACGGCCGCACTTGGCAAACGCTTGGGCCTGGGCTGGCAAGGATTATGTGGCGCCAGCTTGTTTTGACTTCACCCTCGTCAAACTCAGTTTTCGCGCTATCTTCACCTCACCTCTTCCACGCGAGTCCGGGTCGACCGAGACAGCGTGCATATAGCAGCACCGCACACTTAGTCAGCGTACTAGATGCATGCGTGCTAGTCAGCTACAGTATGGACAGAGTCGCTGAGCGCCATACCCGTAGCGTGGCCGGGTTGAGCACTCAGTAGGACTACCATGAACGTATACGCGAACGTCTCGTTCCTAGCGCAGCAGTCAAGAATCAAGCAAACTTGAGCATTATCTTGCTGCTCATTCATTGTTATATTGCACCATCAGCGCATCTCGAGCTCCGCATTAGACATGGCCGCAATGCAGTCTTTCCGGGACAGGCAAGATAGTCTCGCGCTGGACGACACAATCGACGAGAAGTCCATGGAGAAGGTCACTCTGCTTGCCAAGCACGATGGCAATCTGGAGTCACAATTACAGAATGGCAGCATACCACACGAGTACGGTGTGACGAGAACACGCAAACTAGTCTGCTTGTCTCTATACTTTGTTCTCAACTTGGGATTGACTCTCTCGAACAAGGTGGTCCTACAATCGGCGAAGTATCCATGGCTCCTCACAGCTATGCATGCTGTCACCACCACGCTTGGCTGCGCTGTCTTGGAAAGGATGGGCTACTTTCAATGCACGAAATTGAGTTCAAAAGACAACATGGTGCTTGTGGCATTTTCGTGCTTGTTTACAGCTAACATCGCTACGAGCAACATCTCTCTGTGAGTATGCAAGCTTCCAACGAAACAACATACCCGTTAACAACCTGAAGTGGACTCGTTTCTGTCCCTTTCCACCAGGTGCTTCGATCCACAGTCCCAGCCGTCACCATTGGGATATACAGAACGGTCTATGGTCGAAGCTACAGTCGACAAACATACTGGACTATGATCCCTCTGATCGGCGGCGTTGGCCTGGCTACCTTTGGCGACTATTACTTCACACCAGAAGGTTTTCTCCTGACCTTCCTGGGAGTCCTCCTTGCGGCAATCAAGTCCATCGCTAGCAACAGATTGATGACGGGCAGCTTAAACCTCTCCGCTCTCGAAATCCTGTATAGGATGTCACCGCTCGCAGCGGCTCAAAGTCTGGCATGTGCCTTTGCACGTGGCGAAATCACCGCTGCCAGAGCTCGATTTGATAGCGGTGACCTAGTGACAAACGGCGCAATCATGGTGTTGGTCACCAATGCGTTGATGGCCTTCATGCTAAACGGCATGTCTTTCTACACCAACAAAGTCACAGGTAAGCTCTATGAAATTCAGACTGAAACTTTAACTTCAAGCTCACAACTGCTAGGTGCCCTCACGATTTCCGTTTGTGCAAACTTGAAACAAATCCTCACTATTGTGCTCGGGATCACGATGTTCAGTGTCGTCATTTCACCGCTGCATGCAGTCGGTCTGGTCGTTGCGATTGCTGGAGCTGCGTGGTACAGTAAGGCTGAGCTCGACGCCAGACGTGAACGCGGTAGGAGCGTATCAAGGGTCTACATCAAATAGCTGTTCCATGAGCAACATGCATGAGCACCGTAGCCATGACTTTGCTTTTTTTTTGTCTTGCCGGGAAGCACATCGCCTACAGCTACAGCGATAGTCTTCCGTTCTGTGACATGAGCAAAATCATGTACCTGAGAATGAAGACTCCCTGAAACTCGAAAGCTTGTCTCTCCCAGTCCGCCATCGCTGATACCTGTAAATCGAGCCTAGAGCAACGTGGGAGCCATCACATCTCTTCACAAGCCAGCGACGACGCCACAGGTCTTCCTCAAGGAAAACTTGGCAGGGTTCTGCATAGCCGCATGCATCTCTCACATGACATCGGTGCTTCCGGTCAGACCATCACGCCAGAGTCCAGACAGGCTTTTAGAGGAGCCAACAAGCAAAGTGGCTGGCTGACAGTCCAAGAACGTTCAAAATGTGATCCAGATTAGGCTTGAACAATACACGTGTCTCCTCCACCACGACCCGTATTATTCTAGTCCGTGATTGAGCAGATAATGATCGTTCGCCAGACGTGACCAGATGCAAGCCTTCGCTAAGTTAAGCAATATGCAGGAGCTGCATTCTCAGCTCATCCCAGTCTGTCCAGAGACTACTTCTGGACTTCCTAATCCCTTGCCGTTTCAGTCGAACTCCTATGCGCCTAACCTCCGTTCTCGCTAAAACTTCTGCATGGCGTGATATCTTCGGGCTTTTGCATATCTCTTGGGACAATCTTCGGAGGGAGCCCATTCAGCCACAGAACGATAGTTCCCGGCTTGGGAGGCGGGTTTCTTGTATTTCGAAGCACGCGGTGACACGTGGACGCCAGATTTATATGTCTAAAGTGGTGAGTGAGCGAAGGCTTGATCTATCGATTCTGGCTTGAGCCATGGAAGCTAATCTATCCGGAGTCGTCATGGATGCCAGTTGTAATGCCACGTGGATGCGTGTGGCTTTCAATCGAAAACTTTGAATTCGGACCCGGATCATATTCTAAGATTTGTGAGCTTGTGCGAAATTTTCTCTATGGATCGAGATTCGCGTGTATGGAGTGAAAACATGGTCAGATGCAGTGAATGGTTTGTTAGGAAATCTATTGGCAGGGTATTGCTAGCAAAAGGCGAGATCCTCAATCAGGTCTCCTGCCTTGACGTCTATAGCGGCCGCTCGTGAATCTTCGATGCCGAAATTTAACCAGAGCTCATCATCGATATGTCCATGGTACATGCGACCATGCTTCTTCCAACTCATGCTGGTGAGATAGAACATCTCGCTGTGGCCCTTCGGAATCCTCTCCGGGTGCTTCTCATACTCCTTCGCATGTGTCTCTTCAGTAAGGTTTGTTCGCCCGTGGATCCAGAATGGACGCTGTCCAATGGCATGGATCTCAAATGGGGCTGTTTGCCGAAAGAGCATAATGTATGGCTCGTAAATACTGTGGTAGTCGTAGCAAGTTTTGTGTTGAAATATGGTCATCAAGAATGTGTTGTCGTCATTCGGTTTACAGCTGGGGTCGGATCTTCGACATAGTGTGATCTGCAAAGAGTTTGTGGCCTGGTGGATGTCTTCAAGCTTCGACAGTGGGACGGGCATGTACTTGGCCATACAGAACTTGTCGCTCTTCGCTGCAACAGGAGCAATGTCCTTCCCCACTGTCCCATCGAAGTTGATCTGAGCAAACGAACGTTGTGGGTACACATCATAGTGAGCGTATGCTTTTCCGTCGCTGTCCCAGAAGACGAAGAAGTTCTTCTCGATTGCCTGGAAAGGTGGTGGTCGGTGTAACTCCGTCGCTGTTTTGAAGAGCTTGTTCCCAACCGATTCCATGATGTGGAAAACATCGAGCAGAGGCCGGACGTCCTGCAGCCATAGTCCAAGACACGTCCACGTTGACTGTGAGCCATATACAACATAAGGTGTTCCAGGACCGTAGAACATCCTGGTATCTCTGGGACCAATATAGAAGTTCATGTATTCCAGGCCGTTCACACATTTCTCGCTCTTGATCGATTTCAGAGGCGTCATCTTCCGCGGCGCAGATGAGCACACCAGAACGTCATTTAGATTCCCGACTGAGCAATACAGAGCTTCAGATTCGCCCATGCCCGGATGAGAAGCCACCACCACCCATTCATCTGCTCTTGTAGGATGGGGGATCAAGCTCGGGTTGTAAACGCCAATGCCATCCATGTGTATTGGATAAAACTTTCGATCTCGAGTCGTGAGAGAAAACAGCTCACGGTAGTCGCCGCGGTATGGGATAGCTGTGGCATTTTGATCGTAAAGGTCGTCCTCGCTTTCTTCTTGATTGTCATCTATGTCATTTGAACTCTTCTCGGGAGATGTATTGCTTGCTGCGAGAACGACTTCACCCCATCTTGGAGATCCCAGGGCGACAGAGCGATCTGCGTGATGCTTGTGGGTGTTTAGCACCACCTTTTGGGCCGCTCGTCTAGGAAGGTGTGCTTTCGCTCTAGGGAGTCGAGGTTTTTGAACTTCAGAACTGACAGCTTGGCCAGGGCGATAATGGAGATATATCGCGAACAGCACCAGAAAGGCCAAGAGCTGGAAAGTGAGAAGAGACCAAGTCCTATAACGCCGAGGCATAGATGCCATCTCTGCTGTTGTCTCCTCCTCTGCTTGCGACTCGACACTCTCAACGACCTGTAGTTCCTTCGTTTTCCGTCCGAGATCCATGCATCAACAACTCAGATAATGGGGAGCGAAGCCATGTGTGCAGCGCACAACTCAAAGGTAGTGTATTCTATCAGTCGACAGACACCGGCATGCACGAGTAAGGTATGGCAATCAAAGACGCCTGCATGGCATAATTCAGAGTGCTCTTGGCGCGGCCAGAATGTGAATGAGCCGATAGCTCGCACATTATCGGTGCTTTCATGTGACGCTCCCAATCGGTGACAGGCTGAGACAGCGGTCTGTAGCGACGGAGCCAAAACAATTCAAGCCCTGCCGCAAGCCACTCCCGCAATAACTCATGCAAGCGGGCTCAATGATGCAGCTGACACTAGAAGTTGTGGCGCTCTCGGGCTCCGCAGCAGCGGCTTGCCGATTAATAAGGACCTTCAGAAGCCACCAATTTCACGCTGTCGGCGAATAAGGTGGATACGAGGGTTACTGCCGCATCCTTCGAAGGCTGGTTTTCTACCCCTGCGAGTTATCGACTCGTAGACCTGGACCGTGCTTTTAAATGGGCCCATTTAAAAGCATATAAGACGCTATATTAACAACTTGCAGGGGCTATATTCCTTTATTAACTATAAGAAGTTAGGTAGTAGAAGAATATAGAAGGAGGCTTAACCCCTAACTAGCTTAGCTTATTAAAGGCAAATTAGCCTCTTAGCACTACTATATACTATAACCGGCGACGGTAAGGTAGAAAGTAGCTATTAGGTCTTCGAGATAGTGCGAGAGGGTACTAGCTTATATATATAAAGGTCTAGGTATATAGCCGTTAGTATAATTAGAAGCTAGGAGGTAGAACAGAGCGGTTAGTAATTGCAGTAGTATAGGTCCTAGGATAAGAGGCACCTCGGAGGTAGTAGAGGTCGTAGATTGTTAGCTAAATACACTATTTCCTCGACTATAGCTGCCCTCGCTACCCTTAGTACCCTATCTTGTCCCTCTCGAGTTATCGACCTAGGCTCCGGCTCTTCTACTACCTTTGCTATACTAGTCTATCTACTACTGCAGGCGCCGCCTATATCTATTGTAGTAGCTCTTTAAGGTCTACCTCTTTATATAGATATATCTTTATTATTGCCGTTGCCGTAGCACTTACTCGGAAGTTTATTGCCTGCAATTCGGTTAGTTATTAAGCGGCTACTACTATATAGTCGCTCTATGTCCGTAGTAAGCTTATTAACTAAATCAAGCTATAGCGACGGCGACGGCTATAGCAGTATAGCTACTAAACAGACACCAAATTCAACTCTACTAAGGCCGGTCGTTATTAGAGGCGTAGACACCTCCTTAACGGCTTACCTTTAGCGGTAATAACAACAATAGACTGTAGCTTAATAGCCTACACTAGATTTGAGCGACTCTTAGTCTTCTAGCAATATTAAAGACTCTTAGCACAACTTTGACTAGCTAGAAGGTATAGAAGACGACTATAACCGAGTCTAAGGTAATAGCCGCATATCTAATAAGTTTGCCTTACTTATTATAAGGCACTTCGAGGCCAATTCTAGCTATTATATCGAAGGTCGTATAAGAGATATAATAAAGCGCTATTAGAAGTAGTGTAACGACAACCGGCCGGCTAGATAACGTACTATTAAAGGTATAGATAGCCTTATTCGTAGGTGGATTGCGAAGCGTATTCTCGAGTATAGAGCCCTTCTTACTACTTCCGGTATAGTAGTTAACGACTCCGAGTTCAAATAGATACTTAATCGCTTTAAGGACACTATATTATTAAACAATAAGAAGCTCCGCGAGAAGCTACTTACTGCTAAGGAGTTGCGTAGTTATAAGACTCTAGCTTAGCAGGTCTAAGACAATATGCTCCGTATTATGTCTTAACGGCTTTAAGAGCTACCTTCTGCTATTATTGCGAGTCCTTCGATACCGAGTCTAGCAATTGTTCTAGCGCTATCGACGCTATTAAATCCTTCTCCTTCTCCTTCTCCTTCTAAGGCTACAATATACACGACTCGGCGGCGGTTAGATATCGATAGTAAGAGGCAGCTAAACAAGGAGAGGTCGTTAAGTCGAGTGTTAGAGCTATTTCGAGAGGCAATTACTGCCCTAGCGAAGCGACTAAGGGTTGATCTTCTACTAAGGAGGCAGACTACTATTTAATGCGTCGTATAGACGACATAAACAACCGCTCTAAGAAGCGTATAAAGTTGATACACGCCTCTACGGTACGTTAATTTAATAAGCTAAGAGCCCTTCTTATTAGACGTGTTAGACGTATTAGATACGTTCCTCTTGTTCCTTCGCAGTTATCGCAGGTTACCGACTTTAGCGTAGACTTAGACGATGGCCTCGTTGCTAACGTTCTTACACTAATAGGAAATAGTAACGACGGCTACGATAGCGATAGAACTGTCTCGTAGGTGTTAGAAGTATTAGACATTAGAGATTAATAGCCGTTAGTGCGTAGATATTCGCATAATCGAGGTATTAGACTTAAGCGAGGCGGATTGAATCGTATATAGTATATATAGTATTCTAGGTGCTCGTTAGTTCCGGAATTAGTAAGGAACCTAGCGGAGCTGCGAATTTATTAGTATAGTTGTTACTACCTTCGATACTATTAGTTATAATGCTAGTACTAAGATTGAATTTCGACGACCTTTAGAAATTTATATACCCCCGCTTTATCTCTGCCTCTATCTATTGCTAAGATACTTAGAAGCAATTAATGTAACTATAACTATAGTAAAACGGCTATCCGAAGCTCCTCCGCATCTAATCCGAGGATTAACAAAGAGAACGCGGGAGAGTAAGCTATAATTAGGATTACTAATCTATCGATATTCTTTACTATTCTTTACTATTCCTTATTACTATTATTAATAACTACATCCCCTATATCTTCTACATTACTTCTAACTTCTAATCTATTACTAGAAGGGTTTATACGCATTAGATCCGGCACCTCTATATCTACTAGCGGCATAGGTAGCAATTCAAACTTAGTACCTAGGTAATCCCTAATATCCGGATAGCTTAAACTATAGTACGCAGCGACCTTGTTTCTACGATAACAAGACAGGCAATTAGTAAGCAATACTGCTACTAGGTAGCAGGATCCTATCGGCATTAAACTAGTACGCAACCCTTTCTTATACTTAAAGAATAGCTAGTTATTAGTTACCTCGCTAAACCCCTATTCGACCGACTATCGTAGAGCCGACTATTCCTTCGCAACCTGCGCCTATATAGGGTTACAATAGCCGCCTCTCTTCGACTTCTACGATCTAATAATGCTATTAACCTATCTATATACCGAGTCGCTAAAGAGAAAGAGCTTGTCTTCTTCGTCGTCGAATAACTTATACTATACCTAGTTAATATTAGACTCGCGTACTAGTCGACTATTACTATAAAAGCCTAGATATAGACTATTAATTAGTAGTATGCTATCTAGCAGCTACATACCCTAGAATTTGAGGCTATAGAGGTGCTTATAGCCGTTATAGAACATCCTCTAGTTACGACTAGGTCTCGCAATCTTCCTTATAGTGCTATTAATATATCCGAAGATACTAGACACTCTAACTAATAGATATAGCGACTAAGCTAGGCTCCGGAGATATTGCTTACTAAGCCGCCTCTTGTTAAAGAATAAGAAGGACTTCTACCTTAGCGCTAGGCTATATATAACCGCATTGAATATATAACTTAATATAGTAGCTAAATAGCTAAACTTCTTATCTATATCCTTCTAGAAGCCTAGACTAGATAACCGCTTATAGACAATATAAAGCACCGTTATAGGAGGCAGTTTGAGTCTAACTAGTAGCACGATTAAACTAATATCTAGTAGGTCTACTAATTCTACTAATTGAGGCTTTATAAAGCGGAAGTTACCCTTAATATTAGCCTCCGGATAACTGTCGAGGTCGAAGCGCTCCTTCTTATAAATCCTCGCTAGTTTGAATAGCCGGTTACGCCTTGACTAGCGGTGCTAGTATTTACGTACGGATTCACCTTCTCGTTATGCCTACCGCTCCTTATTACTACTATCTTCCTCGAGGTATTCGCTCGCAATAGCGACGGCTATTGCGGTAGTTATAGTAACTATAGTAGCTTCTTCTATAGCTTTAGGTTAGGTCTATAGGTTAGGTCTATAGGTCAGGTCTATAGCTGAAGTCTACACCCTAGAAGGTCTAGAACAGGGGCTCCTTACTGCACTAAACCGCTTTCGATTATATACAAAGTAGCCTCTTCTGAAGGTCCGTAAAAAGCGCTACATTAATCCTTCACATAACGGTCAGCAGCTAGCGCTTATTTGGAAGCCGGTGGACCTTCTGAAGGTCCCTAATAATGGATGGGTAGAGAGTCCGGTACCAGAACATCCGACCCAGCATAACATGAGAAGGTACCGAGCCGCCACGAGTCAAGAAAGAGTCAAGAGTCAAGACCCAAGACCATGATGAAGAGTTGCACGCAGTGGAGCAATAATACGGACGGCAACGGCATGCCATCCTGCCAAAGGTCGATGTAGTAATCTGACTTGCCGTCAACCAGCTTTTCGAGATTCAACATGGCGACGAAGCATGGTATCGGTGTTCGATGTCGTATTGTGCACACCCATGTCACACAAGAATTTTCGAGCACCAGGTAAAGACACGCCATATGCCAAGTTGCAGACTGTGCCTCTCACATACGAGACAACGCGGGTGCGATTTGGGTAGGCCGTGATGGTGGAGGCATTCGTTGCTGTGGGAGAAGTGTTCATCACCAACACCAACACCGCTACGCTATGCATTTCTATCACAATGGGACGGGTCTTGTCACGAACACGTTCTCTTCTTCCTTGCCACATATCTCATTCCACGACATATACTCGCCCAGATCGTTCCACGCACCGCCCTTGATGTTCGACTTATCCCGCGCACGCATGCTTTGAAAGACATCGCCGTTATTCGGCTGCACCGCGATGTATTTTACTCCACCAAAATGAGCCGCTACGTGTTGGCCGGTGTCTGCAACACTAGCCAGCCATCGCTTTCGGGCTGCTTTCAAGAGCTCCTCGCCGTGAGGATGAAACCACATACGGGGCCACCAGCGGCCGCGCATCAGCTTGTCGCCTGTAATGTGGTAGAGTGGGAAGATGACACCAGTGGCAGTGTTAGTGCCAAGCATGATATTTCTCCAGCCAAGCTCGATTGGTAAAGTCGCCGTCTCGTTGTCCGCCGAAAATGGTCCTGGCAGCGATGTGATCTCCTCCGTCAAGTTGAGGAGATCCAGACGGCCGGGATTGAAAGCTGCGGAACTTGAAATGGCTGGAGCTGTCGTGCGATTGAATGTCATCCAGGTCACATATTGCGAATGCCAATTGTTGATCTGGAAGGCATCGCTTTCATGGTCCACAGCAATGTGGAACTCGGTATGTGTCTGGCCATCGAGTGTGTGACTGGTGCCATTACGAACCGCCAATCGAGCCTCTTCTTGATCGCCCCACAGGATGCTCAGATAGTGTTGATCAGATGTTTTGTGGATGAAATCGTCGTCCCATTCCAGCGTGATCTGGTCCATCGTGGCTTTGAACAGATTGCGGATGTCTTTGACCGGACCCATGATCGAGCCGCTATTCAAGAATCGTGGGCGCAACTTCACATCTTCCTTGTCAGTGCCTGGGCCATACATATCTTCTGGCAGCGACGAATTTGGTGCAGCCCAACAGGGGATCACTTCGTCATTTTGTGGCCAGCAGAACTTGTCGACTCCGAAGAGAATGGTGTTCCTGATTCGCGAACCGTCTGGAGAATTCTTATCCAGTATGCCATCTCTTCTCAGAGCGTCATTCTCTTTCGCCAAAGCTTGATGGTATCGTTTGATCAAGACTTCAGGAGGAAGCTGGAGCCAAACATCGAACGCATCGAGGATCAAGACCAGATCGTCATCCTGCTCTTTCCGGAGAGTGTTCAGATAAAACACAGTCTCGGAAAGTTTGAACAGATGGCTCTCCGAACCATTCCAGCGCCCCCGTCCTTCCCATCCCAGCAAAGATGGAGCCGGATAGCCTAGGATTGTGCTCGAAGCGATCAACTTGCATACCTCAGAATTCGTATTCGTCGTAGGCACAAGGAAATGAAATCTGATCGTTCTCTCGGACGATCCGTCGAAGGGCCGCAGGAGGGTTCGGGAAGCGGGATGCAGAAGAGCAACGAACAACAACAAGAAACAAAACGATGTTGACAGAAGTCCCAACGAGCGGGCGTGATCGCGTAGCCGTAGCATGGTGGGCTTCAGTGGGTGTTGGACAGCATTCTATCGGCCTACAACAACGACGGAGGGGCTACGTGATGCTCAGACACGCGGACAGAAAACTTGGCTCGCTTGGGCTGCTCGGCTCGTCACGGAGCTCCGTTAAACAGCACACCAGAGCTTACTTAAGCTTTGATCTAAGCTCAGCGGCTCTGCCGAGACACGCCGCCCCGCGCCGCCCCGCGCCGCTGTATGGGCTGACGGTGGCTTGCGCTGTCTCTCCTTTGCCTTTGCCTTGGTCGAACACTCAGCCGTCATCCAGTCGTGGTCGTGACTCTTCGAAGTGGCTTGACGCCTCCTTCATCTCGACTATCCGGGGTTGCGTCAGCCCACTTCACCCCTCGCCCCAGCTCGGGGATTTAAGCCATACGTAAAATCGCTTTTTCTTAGTAGGCCACACGTAAAACTCGACAATAGTAATGTTATAGGGCACATATAGTGGGAAACTGAATATAAGTGCAATAAGGGTTAAGAAGCAGTAGATTTCCGGCATATTAGCGACTAAATTGCGACCGTAGGCGGTTAGAATAGACCAAAAGTCGGCCTCCGCGCATACCTCGCGTCAACTATATAGTTAATCACTTCACTAGTCGGCCTATATATCTATTATGTAACTGCTACCTCTTCTTACTAAGTAAATAGTTGACTGCTATATCTACTATCTACCTCTTCTAATTTGATAGGGTTGTTCTTACTGCTAGCGACCGCGCCTTTGTAACGGTTCGATTTCTTCGGAGCGTAGTAGAAATAGCGCTTGCTTTAGATAGACTCGTAGCGGCGGCGAGGAGGTACTAAATGAGGCTATATTACAGTATATATAGTATCTTTATTAAGCAGCGCCTCGTCTTATTATAACTAGTCCGATCGAGTGTTAGGCTCTTACGCGAATAGGCTATTTAGCAGTCGCCTCGGCTTAACGGTCTATACTAGAATATCGCCTTCTTCGTAGTCGCAAGTGCGAGTCGGCAGTAGTAGTGTCCTTGTCTAGCTCTAATAGTAGCTAACGTCGCCGCTGTTAGTTATATCAGTGCCGCGCTTATAGCTATTAAGAATAGTCGCATATGGATCGCCGGTCTTCTTTAAGGTGTTGTTGTCGGCAGTGAGAAGCCGCCTATCGAAGATACGCCGTAGCGGCTTATCGATAGACTAAAGCTCGACGTCTGTCTACTTAGTCTTGCTATTGTTATTAAATACGATACGGAAGGCCTTACTACACTTAAGCCGATATAAGCGTGCCCTCTCGACGGCATTCTGTACCTCTTGTAGCATCTTGCGGCGGTTATTATTAGCTATGTCCTTGTCTTATTGTGTAACTTGTAAGCGTAATTCATTCGCCTTAATAGTACCTGCCCTTATAAGCCGATTAGGCTGCTCCTTCTGTCGCTTCTTTGCTCGCTTAACAATGCTCGTAGACTGGTATTTACGCTTGTATTCCTCGCCTTTATAGATAGCCGCGTCAACTGAGATAGTATAGGCTTCTTCTGCTTGCTTTGTAGGTAACAAGGAAAATAGGTTGAATAATAGTAATATAGGATCGATACCCTATAGGGCTAGTTTTAGATAAGAACGTCGGAAGTCCTTACGAGCTTATATAGTACTACGAGACGCCTTAATCGTACGAGGGCTAGTCGTAGTATTAAGGAGCTATTGCGGCAGTTCGGGTGTCGGTGTTCGCTAAGGTAGCGTAGGGGGTAACGATAGTATGCCCTAAGTAATCAAGTTTTCGAGATCCCCGAGGTAGTAGCGACTATTGGCGTAAGCCTAGCCTTCTAGATCGATAATGGTAGGCTCTACGGAACGTTGTTGCTTAACCGACGCGATATGCTCCTACTAAGCGACCTCCGCTATTGCTAGCGATTCATTATAGCGGACTTCTTCCTATGCTAATTCGCCCTCAATTGTTTGCTAGTTCTAGTTATAGTTAGTAGCTCTATACTAATCTCGAATATGCCTATAAGGGACCTCCCTATTAATTGGGAATATGCCTGTCTTCCGAAATGCTAACCTTATATTGTAAGAGGTAAACGTCTTACTACGAATAGCCGAGAGCGCCTCGATAAACTTAGGTATTCCGAATTCACTAATACTACGGTGTGTAGCCTCTAATACTGCTTGCCTATGCCTCAGTTTATACACCTAGAACAGGATAACATCTAACGGCTGTATAAAGTGTAAAGTGTATAGTTATAGGCCCTATAGTTGAATCTTATGCCGCTTTGCAAAGGCTGCAAACTCCTTAAAGCAGTAGGAGCCGTAATTGTCGCATAGAAGCACCCTCCATTCTTCTAGATCTTTAGGCCTTATCTTCCGCTTAAACTAGCGGATATAGTGCATTACAGTGTCGTCGGTTATATATCTAGACTTATTAACAGTGATTAAGAAGTTGTTCTTACCTAAGAACGAGGGTGTATTAGTTAGCAGGTGACGTCGTTCTTGCCTTAGGCAGTAGCAATAGACTTACCTTCCTTCGGCACCTACCGTTCTTAGACTATTATACCTTTTACAATCAACTAATAATCTACTACCTTACCGAAGGCATTAACGGTCTCGACGACAGTTATATACGTACGGTTGCTATTACATTCGGTCTAGGCGCGCCGCTTCGTATCTATTGTAACGACATACTCGTTGCTACCTATTCCAACTCGGAAGCTAGTCTTATCGAAATTCTATATATTCCGCGGCTTTATACCTAGTCGCGAAATTATCGCCTTAAAGCGGTTAAACTAACTCCTTATCGTAGAAGGGTCGTAAGCCTCCTTCCGCTGCACCTTAATCGGCTTAGACTTGACTTTGCTAAGTCTATAGCGCTTTAGAAAGCGGTCGGCCTAGTCTATACTAAATGGCGGTATTGTATCCTTCGGCGTCCCCTCTAGCAATAGGCTAACTAGCATCTCTATCGCTACGATAACGATTAACGCTACTAGCAAGAACATACCTATTACGTCCCTCTCTCGACAATAATCCGCTAGCGCTAGCTCTTAAGACTCGTCTAGTTTAGTGTTAGTTAATAGACGATTAAATAGCGATCTACGGCCTCTTAACCGCTAGTAAATACGAGAATATAGGCTAGTTGCCTTCTTACTCTTATAAAGCGCTCGAATGCTAACCTTCTTCTTATCCGATTTAGCCTCTAATTCGTGGTACTTCGAAACGACGCGTTCTACTACCCTCTCTACCCTCTCTGTCTCGGTTAACCGCTCGGCCCGCACCCTCTTTACCTTTTTGCCCCTTTTACGCCCTATACCGAGTTTTATATACGATCCGTATAGTAGAACATAAGAAACAGGAGGAACACGAGGAATACACGCTTTAGAATGAGGTGGACGCGCCTGCTAAGGATTATATAAGAAATGGCGATAGCGAGGTCCTACGACTACTACACGCTCGGATAAACTAGCTAATATTATATTTGGACTCGCGGTTCAATATTGCACCTACCTGGATATCTATATAGGACTGGAATATACCACTTATCGAGTTTTACGTGTGGCCTACTAAGAAAAAGCGATTTTACGTATAGCTGGAAACCCCGCGATCAGCGGGCGTGAAGTGTGTGACGGAACCCTGGATAACATATCAGCGCGCGCAGCGTATCATGGTCAACAGCCGCGTTCACATGCTAATGTACGCCCCCAGCAATCACATGCTAATGTACGCCTCCAGCAAGCACATCATTCTTGGAAGCAGCTGAAACATCGGCCTCGCCGGACGTCGTGGTCCAGCCAGATGAATGGCTGAGTTTCTCCGTGCACATTCCACAACAGGACATATACCATGGCATGGCTTGCTGTCCCGGGTCTATTGAGTCGCCTCGCCAATTGTGAGTGCTGGTCACGATAGTTGCGCGTGGCTGAATGTCCAAGCTACCAGCAAGAGCCAGGAGAAGCGATGGCACTCGGCTCAATGCGCGGTCGGAATCGACCCCGATCTCCAATCTGCATTCTAGCTTGATTCAGGGAAGCGTCTTTTTATCGATTGATCCGGTGTTCGAGAACGTTTCTTGATCGAGCCTGGACCGCTTCGAGTGATGTGCGGCTTAGTCTTTTCCTGATTCACCACCTTATGCGAATCTGGTCTTCTTGAAGAGCAGAAGTCTGAGGCCTGTGACAGTGTCGGATGCGAAGACTTCTGCCGGCGGTGCGTGTGCAATCGAATTCCATTGAGCACGACATTTCGTCATTTCAAGATCTTTCGACAAGCACCACGCGATCGTAGCGACCATGGGGATCAAGAATCACAGACGCTCCTACGCCGACGAGTTTAGTGGAAGATGTCGTATGCTATCGGTATTCGTCTTAACTGCCTTCCTATTTGTATCCTCACAGCAAATCTTCATCAGAATACAACGGCCAGTCATTCCGAAGTTGGACAAGATACCCGCAAAAATCTGGCAATCATGGAAGGTCGACGCCTTACACTTCGAGGAGCGCGATCTTGATCGAGCGCGAACCTGGGCCAGGAAAAATCCAAGCCATCGATACGAGTTGTTGACCGACTACAGCGCGATCCCATATGTCGAGGAAGCATTCGGATGTGGGCCACAAGGCCTCTGTAGGCCGGACATCGTTCAGACTTACAAAGACTTGAATGACAATCTCAAGATCATCCAAGCAGAT
Source organism: Pseudocercospora fijiensis CIRAD86 (assembly GCF_000340215.1). Taxonomy (NCBI): domain Eukaryota; kingdom Fungi; phylum Ascomycota; class Dothideomycetes; order Mycosphaerellales; family Mycosphaerellaceae; genus Pseudocercospora; species Pseudocercospora fijiensis. The sequence goes on along the minus strand of NW_006921539.1, from coordinate 1,887,509 downwards.
TTACTTCGCTACATTATCATGTATGTTGATGGGGGATTATGGGCCGACATCGATGTCGAGGACATTCAACCCATCCGGACTTTCATTCCAAAGAGATTTGACGCCCGCGATGTCGATATGGTCATAGGCATTGAAACCGATGAACCCGATCTTGCGAATCATCCTGGTATGTGCAAGAGGAATGGAAGGCGGCTTTCTTCAAAATGCTAACCCTACACCTTACAGTGCTCGGCAGCAAAGCCGCGTCCTTCTGTCAGTGGACTTTCATGTGCAAGCCTGGATTGCCAGTAATGATGCGACTCATTGAGAATATTATGGTCTGGTTGCATCGACTTGCTGCAGAACAGGGCAAGACCGTGGCAGAGCTGCACTTGGACTTTGATGAAGTGCTGAGTGGTACTGGTCCTTCTGCTTTCACAGCTGCGATCTTGGCAGAGATGTCGATCTCTGAGGGCGAAGACATCCAATGGAGTGATTTTCACGATCTGGTCGACTCTCAGTTAGTCGGAGGAGTTCTGGTCTTACCGTCAGAGGCGTTTGCTGCGGGAACAGGGCATTCAAGATCAGGAAATCACAAGGGCAGCCGAGCACTCGTCAAGCACCACTTCCATGCTTCTTCTTGGACAGACAAGCACCAGCGCTTCAAGCATCCAGTCTACGACGAGATCGAAAAGTGCAATTGGGACGCAGAGTGTGTCGCGCTCTGGGATTCCAACGTTGCCTTCTACAACTCTTTGCCGGAAGACGAGCAGCTGAAGATGATCGAGTTGAAACGCATTGACGATGCGAAAGAAAAGAAGCTCGCGAAAGCTAAGGCCGATGCGGCACAGAAGCCCATGAAGGAAGAGAAGAAAGAGGATGGGCCATCGGAAGGCCAGATTCCACCTGCAGCACAAGACAATCCGGACAAGAAGCAGGATAACGGCTCGCCGCCAAAACTTGAGAAGCAGAAAGAACTTGCTCTCAAGGATTTGAAGAAAATCAAGGACAAGCCGGACAACATTAAGATCCTGAAAGAGAATACGGAGAAGAAAACAATGCCAAAGGCGAATGCACCGAGCGAAGATAAAGTTGCGGCGGGAAATCCAGCTCCAGCTGTTCCTCAGACACAGTCGACTCAAGCAGCAACAACAGCAGCAACAGAAATACTACCAACTTCGACTGAAGTAGAGAAGCAGTCAACCCAGACACAAGCGGCGGCGGTGGAGCAGAAGGCTGCAAGCCCGAAGTCGGACAACCTTGAAGCGACCGAGGTTGTAGCTGCGATGAGGACTGGGGAAGCCAAAGCTGCAGAGACACCGATAACAAAGTCCGAAGCCGTGGAGACGCAATCAGCAACCGCTACCTTGACAGAGACTGCAGCGACGGATTCGACTGCGGCACCGGAAGCGACGAAAGCTTCCGAGGATGGCGAGAAGAAGGTCGACCAGGAGGATGTTGTAGATACGGGTAAAGAGCCTTGAGAATGGAGCGAAATATATATATGCACGTTTTCATTTACGAGCATGGAGTTGGGGATGGGGGTTCTTAGAGATACTAGATGTGACACAAACTTTGCATCTGTAAATGTTGCGATTTGGGAAAAACCAAGTGTAGAGGATACATGTCAATTGTGATGATTGATTGAATTTCTGAACGGGTCAAACGCCGCATGATTCGACATGTACCTAGTCTAAGTAAAGACAGATCCAACGCCTTGGAAAAAATAACGCCAGCTAGCATGCTCGACCCCATCAGAAAAAGTCAGTCCTCTTCCAAGGTCCAGCCTCGTCTCTAAAGACCTCCATCCACTGCTCATCTCTCCCGCACATGTCCGACCAATACGAGAACTTCCACTCAGGCGTCCAGGCACCCATTCGATTGTGATTGGGCTGCCGGTTCCAAAAAAGTAAGTCCTCGCCTTTGTCGTCCTGGACCTGGGCAACGACAGTGCTAGGAAGTCGCTCTGAAGCGGTGAAGAGCGCACGAGCATGTTCCGCCAACCAGAGATCGCTCCACCAGGTCTTTCGATTGCCCGTGGCGTCTTTTCCACCAAGAGCGACAGTCGGCCAGTGATGGATCATTGCTGGAAGAGAATTGTTGTAGCCTGTGAGGAGTTTGACGTCCGCCCAAGGTGTGTCATGAGGAAGACCAGGCTCCCGACCAGAAACGGTCCAGTAGGGTGGCATGGTGGACTCGAGCTCGCGTAGTAGTTTTCGAGGAGTTTGCCAGTTGGGAATAGTCTCTGCTGACACTGAAAGCCCGAGCTCATTGTAATAATCAAGCCCTATCCCAAGCTCGGCAGCTAAGTCATTGTGGGTTGGACTCTGCTGGATTCGTTTGCGTCGTGCCTCCTGCTCCCCAAAAACCTCCGTGTATACTGGCAAGAGCTTTGGAGGGGCGTTCGGTGCCAACTCCAGCTTGTCCAAAGCACGCCGAACAATCTCACGAATATCCTTGGCTTGACCAACCACAGCTCCATGGCCCAAAAACCGCGGCCCACCCTCGTATGGAGCATCTGGGACAGCTTGACAGACGGCATCATCTGCGTTCCTTGAGCCGCAGTCGTGGTAGGCAGAAAATATGACCTTTTGCTCGATCTCGTCCCCGAAAGTCTTCCAGAGCTTTCGGTTTTGCCGTCGGAGAATTCGATAGTAGGCCTGCAGTAACATGTCTGGCCGCAGCTGGAACCACGAATCGGGACCATCGAGCAGTACGGTTACAGCATCTTCTGCCTCCGGTGGCAAAGTACTGAGATATGCATATATACGAGCGACCTTGTTGTACATACGTTTCCTCTTCGCAACAGGAGTGCCATCTGACGAGTTGCCCCATGGCACAATGACTGGGACGGGATAATTCAGCACCTGAGCGGAGAGGATCGTCTTGCAGAGGTCGACATCAGATTTCCGGTTGATGGGTATGACCAATTGCATATATCGTTGGCCAGCACCACTTGACGCCTCATATTGCTCAAGTGGCACTGTGAGGCAAGAACGCAATACCAGAATGGCGAATAATGTTGCTAATGCAACCAGCACCGCAAGAACAGGTCTCTTCTCCAGGAACGTGTCGTTGGCATTGCGTGGCCGGGGCGAGTGATTGTGGTTTGGGATCAGATCGTGTTTCTTCTCATCGTATTTCAGGTTCTGCTCGTCGAATCTCACGCGGCGGACTTGAAGACGACGAGTGAGTGATTTCGTAAAGCGTTGTACGTAGTCCGCCATGGCCAGCAATGCATTGAAAGGAAGTCAGGACTGAGCACTGAGCACAAAGAGCTGCCACCCGGGGCGGGGCGGGGCGGGGCGGGCAAGACTTGAGACAGCATTACTGTAGTGTTATTGTCATGTGCTAAACGGATCCAGGCGAATGCAGTCGAGACTCGAGAAACTTACCAAAGATAAGTCGAGTGACAGAAGTCGTGGCTACCTCTAAGCGAGAGGAGCTAACTTAACGTGGAAGCTTCATCAATCCTCCTTACCAACTTGCAGGGCACCCGCAGCTCATCCGGCGTCCACTTCCCTAGAAGCCTTTGTGGCTGACTGGCGATAGCGATAGCTCCAGCCATGGCTGACCTCGCATGGCGGCTTGGACAATGGAGTCTGCGGCGAGTTGGAAGCGAAGCGTATCTGCTATCTACTCGCAGGCCTGAGTGTTGTACAATTCATTTTTCTCCTCAACGGAGGGAGCCACGCAACCGCAACCGATGCTCCCGTCTTGTCCACTGCCTGTGACATCCTGACCGAGCGATTCCCGGTACCTTTTACATCGCGCGCTGGAAAGTGCGACAGCTGCTGGCGAAGTCCTTCCGACGACGGTCGAGATTGCTCTGACTATGGGCGACAAGACTGTGATGCCGACGGAAAATGGAACTGATACAGTGGGGACTGTCAATCGCTTGTTGACAGATGATGCGCAACAGAGACACTGGTTGATTCCAAATTTTGATACATGAGTTCTACCTCGCACATCCGGACGAGGTACGTATATATAGACCAGGCGAACGACTGCTCAGAGAGCGGCCCTCGTCTCCTACAAAATTTGACAACTATAAGCTAACATCTTGCAGGCGGATAAGATTATCGCGAACAACTTAGCCACCTTCCGAGATCGATATCTCACACGAGCGGTAGGTTTGCCAGGGTGAGTGATGGAAAGCGATGGATACGACTAACATCCTTTTTCGCACAGGCCGTTTCGTGCTGTACGCGCAAGTTGATCAACGAGTACTCAAAAGTTTCCTTCAAGCCAGAGGTGCAGCGACCGGCTGCGGATCCACACCGGGTCTTACGAGGTATACCGTATAAGGCTTTCGTGATGAATCCTAGCGATGTTGGGGATAAGAATCCATGACGCGACATGCTGCATTCTCCGCGAGATAGATGCGTCAAATTAAGAAGCATTATGAAAGATATTGCATCAAAGGTTCATTGTTATGATAATCCTTCTCTCGGGAGCTCCATTTAATCTCAGATGCTGAACACGAACGCTGCAAACCAGATCACGCTCGATGTATTTCACGCCGAATTAGCTACTCGAGAAGTCCCAGGGTAGGCATTAAGATCGACTTGTACCGGGAGAAGGCTGGGTTCCTCCTTCAATGTGGTAGTCCCTTTCCGATACAGCCATTGTGCGAACTTGACACTCGGATCGTCAATGAATCGTGTTGCGAGCTCAGCAACACCAAATGCCAGCACAACGAAGAATATCGTTGGCACCACAACATTGATCTCCATCCCGACAGGCCCATAGGCAGGAAGCGGCACCAGGTTTGCCCATGCTCCGTAGAGCTCAGGCTTGCCACGAAATCGTCCGAAGGCTGCATATATACGGCCTCCAATGACCCAGAGTACAGGAAGATGCGTCAGATATAGTGAATAGGAGATTCGCCCGAGGAAGAGGCAAAATCTTGACTCCAAGAGCGACTTACACCAGGGAAGATTTGGTACCGCGATCATGGTTAGGGTCGCCCCAACAGCATGATATCGTCTCCATGTCGCAAGGTCTTGGTCGCCTTCCGAACCGCCGCCGAGGTAGATCCCCAAGAGTAGAGGCAGATACCAAAGCATCCATAACCACTTCTTGCCTGGGAAACGGATGGAAGGGAGGGTCGGGAAGTTCGATGTGCGTAGGAGTGCGTCTATGTGGCACATTATCATGCCAATAACAAACAAGACCAATGGAGTCAGCTTGAGATACCAGAGGTAGGTGCAGAGAATGACCTCGCAGAAAAGACGAGATCGTGACGTGAATTGTGCCAAGGAGGTAATCGTCACGTATACCACCATGCTTCCGCGGAACTCGTCTGGAATCGTCCAGGTAGGAGGATTATAGATCCTGAATCTTTCCCTATCTTGCGGACCAAAGAAGCTCGACAATTCGATCATGACGTTTCTGAGTCTGATCAGTTCAGCCGACCATGTCTCTTTAAGTGGAAGATGATCAGTCTCCGGTCGGGCGGTATTATGGATGCCCAGTAGATACCAGATCGAAACCCAGAGGAAGTTAACCGCGAAGATCGGAATGAATAACCGGAACCAGCGGCGGAATACTGCAGATGAGATGATATTGGAGAGTGATTGCTGTGCGCATCTGTCCCTGGCCATGATGAGCTTGTATGGCTTGTTTGACAGGACGTAACCAGACATGATAAAAAACAAGGCCACCGCAAATCCTCCTCCAGTGAAAATGAAACGAAGCATAGGCCAGCAGGCCAAGAGATGCTGCTCTTTCCAGCCCCAAGGCTTTCGGAGCCTGTCAAGATTCCCATTGTAGTCATTCTGCGCCCATTCCTCTACGTGGGTGAACACCACACACAAAGCTGCAACTCCTCTGAGACCATCAAGATACGCAGTGGCGGCTCTTTCAGTAGACTTGGGTTTCCCGGCAGCAGTGATGATGTCTTCACTGCCAGTACTTGGTCTTGTCGAACTCTTGAGCAGCGGCAGAACAGTCCCTGCTCTTCGACACCATCTGTTTATAGGGCGAAGTATGAATGCTAGCTTTCTTTCAAGCTGTTGCCGTAGAGGGGTTTGTGCATCGTTCTGTCGAGCTTGCTTTTCGGCGTTGTCGAGTAGACTTTCGGTGAGACCTTCTGTCTCGTTGTATTCGTGTGCACTTAAGTGACTGTCCGAGCTGACTCTTAATGCAGAAGGCACCTCTGTGTGAGCCATACGGAAGATCACCATTCGTTGGTGAAGAAGTCGAAACTGCTATACAACGGCCGTATGAAAGCCTTGGTTCAACATTAGAGGACAATGCAATCAATCGGACATTTGAGATCATGACTGCCGGCCTCCCAAGCACACCATCCCTTCCAGGAAGCCACATAGGGACTTTGGACGCTCATGCTCGTTTGGTCTGGGCGGCTAGCACGGTCATGCTTTGGCATTATTGTGGTTGAACTCGTTATGTAGGATGACGAGTGGCTACCGTAGCCGACCAAGTACAGTAGCTGGCTTCCAGCTCTGGTCCGGAACGTTATTCACCACCCCAGCCCGACTCTAGGCGTCATATGTTTGGTTGAGTCGTGTCGATCTAACCGCTTTCTTTTCGGCTTCCAACCGAACATGTACCTCCTTCGCTAGCACTCACCTTTTTTCCACATCTCACCACCGCAATCGGCTGTGGCGTTCCAGGAGAGGCTGATACAGTACCAGACATCCGTCGACCTAGACCCTCAGATCGGACACGGCGCTCCATCAGGCGAGCTGCACGGTAGAACTATGCGACGAAGGGAGACCCGAGCCCTGCTTTGCGGTGTCAGTCTGGCAAGTGACCGTCATCTATGTATTTCCCACTGCTGACTACGCGTGTCACGCGACTTCTTCTGTTATGAGGTGTCCAATGTGGTTGGAAGCAAAGGTGATTTCGGTGCCATCCTCTAGCTTCATCCACTTCTTCGTAATTGTGATCTCGTGAAGGCTGGCTGGTCGGGGATGGTGACGCCGTGTAAGTTCGCCAAGTGCGGGTTCCTCATTTCGCCGGCGCTGGGATCGTTCCAAGTGCACGGAAGAGCAAGCATAGCACATGAAGACAGTGAGTGAGGCGTTGCATTCGAGAGCGTGGTTGTGGAAAAGAAACTGCTTAATAAGAGGCGTTTCGCACAGACCAGCCTCGCTGGCTTTGATTGGTCAACTGGCAGATGCCAAGACAAGCATGAAATCTCGCAGCAGCACAGCACTTCGAGCAATGAAGACAATGGACATGAGCAATTGCCATTGCCAGTGCCAGTGCCAGTGCCATGCCTCCTCGGCCATTTCCCTCGCAGCTTCGCGTCGGCACAGACATATGTCAGGTGTCACGAATCGCAAAGCTGATCGCGAAGCAGCGTCGTCCAGATTCCAAACCTGGCGCTTCACTGCACTCTTTCTTGAGGCATCTCCTCACGTTTCGTGAAAGGCTTGAATTTGATTTGAGATATGACAAGGAGAACAAGGGCTATGACACAGGAAAGCCATCCGTCAGCGTCATTCACCATTTAGCCGGAAGGTATGTCTTATCTGTACTCAGCTCTTGCAACATCCCGCCTTCTCCTAACCGTCTCTGCAGATGGGCAGCGAAAGAAGCAATCATCAAAGCCTTGAAGCCCAGGAAAGTCACGTTCGCAGACATTGAGGTACTGCGCCGACCTGGATCGAATTCTACTGTGGGTGTGATTCTGGATAGACGAGCAGATGCAGATGCCGCGGGAAAGCATTATCGGAAGACCTTCGAACCTGGAAACGAAAAAGCCTCACTAGAAGAACTTGCACAAAAGGCTCTTGCACTCTGGCGCAGCGCGGAAGGTCAGGAAGTGCAGGTCAGCATCAGTCATGAAACAGAATATGCTACCGCAGTGTGTCTTGCCCCGGAAATGCCAGCGCAGGGCGATGTAGGAGGTGAAGCAGCTGCCCGGGGTCTCGATGCTACGAATGACCAGGAATAGAATACGTGAAGGATGCTGGGCAGCGCAGAGCTTCTTGAGGACAGCATGGCTTTCTGAGCAAATTTGGGATGCTGTGTTATGCATGGTGAGGAGCGAGGCTTACTACGAAGACGACAATCGGCTTCGAAGATGCCATGCTGTACAATGCGATAGAGACCAGTGAAGGGATTGATTGTGAGTCAGTGAGGTTGAGGAGGAAAGGTGAAAGGCACAGACGAGAACGAACGGAGACAGGAGTAAAGTAGAACAATAAAAACTCCTCGGACCGTCTTTGTATTATAGTTTACATAGATGACGATACTGATCGTGATACTTGCCAAAGCCCTCGCGATCTGAAGAGGTAATGCGCTGCAACCCGTTCGGATCCAGCAGCTTGCGGCTTGGGTAAGCTTCGAACATTGCCATGTCCGCCATGGGGCAGTCTGCACGAGAGAGCTTGTCTCTGTCTCGGCACGGTTGTTTTGGACGGCTTGGCTCAGCTCCATCGACGCTTATTTCTAGGCCTTCCGGCACTCATGAGCCATGCTAATCTCGCTGTGCAGAAGTCTCTTGTAGAATGAGCGTCAGATGATCGCCAGTCGATTGGTTGGGTGAGAACTCTTTGCGGCACAAAGCTGCTGTCCATACTGTGCTTCGACGGTTCCAACTTGCCAGAGATCCCGGGACATTCTATACGGAAGTCAAGTCTTCAATTCCAGTGTCACACTTCAATCTTCGTCCATTGATTCCCATCCGCCTTCGCCGCCATTCTCCTCTGCTTCTGCCTCATCCTCCTCAACTTCATCGTCCTGTTCAATGCCAACAAGTCTCTCTTTCACATCGCCTTCGGGCATCTTCACACGACCAGCAAATACTTCTCGTACGGCCTTATTCGTACTAGTGTCCCAAACCTGGACAGCACCTTTGCTGCCCGCCACCGCAAGTCTGAAAGCAATTTCATTGTCCGGTGCGAAATTGGCGGAAAATACTTTCCCCACCTCCAAGTCACGAGAGACTACCATGCTTGGGCCCTTTTCGGTAACATTCCAGAGCTTGACAGTACGATCTGTAGATGCTGTGGCGATGAACCCAGGCACAGCAGGGTTGATCGAAAATGACGAGAGCTCCTTTTCGTGCGCCTGCAGTCGCCACACGGCCTTGCTCTTCTCTGGGGTTGGAGGCAGTTGTCTTGCATCAAAACAGTGCAAGACACCGTTTTCAGTACTGACATAGAAATGATTGTCATCATGCGGATCCCACCGCAGCTGTTCGACATCGCTTTCGACACCCCATCTAGGCACCTTCGTATCCGGCGCGCGCATGTCGGCTGCAACAATCGTGCGATCGTAGCTTCCGGAAAGTAGCACCGATGTCTGCGAAGGATGCCAGGCTAAAGCGCAGACTTTGTCGGTATGGTGTGCGTAAGAATGAGCAGCTGTGCAAGTGTTCAGATCCCACAGCTTCACTGTCTTGTCCGCGGAAGCAGAAGCAAGTAGATTTCGATGTTGCCTATTGGCAGCAAGCGACAGAACAGAGTCGACGTGGTACGCATCGTTGGACTTCTTGCTCTTCTTTTTCTTTTTCGTAGTGATCGGCTCTGGTGCTTGCGGTTGCGAGTTCTGGCCCAATACAGCATTTGGATACATGCAATCGACGATGTCCAGATCCCACAGCTCAATCTCGGGGTCCATAGTGCCAACTGCTGCAAAGTTTCCACCCTCTGCAGCGTCTGCTTGACCCACTCGCGTGCCAACCCATTCAACGCACAGCGGCACTGCGGGCAGCATTACATCGTGGTGCACGTAGAGATTGTCCGCTTCGTCTTCATAGACATATACTTCCAGGTGTGCGACTTCATCTTCTATCCTTGCTGCTAATACCACATTGTCCGTGGGCAATATCTGAAGCTCTTCTCGTTCTTCATCGTCTGACACTTCGCCCTCAGGCAAAGTAAGATATGGATCTTCACTGTTGTCTGCGTGGTATGCAAGCGACTTTATGTTACTGAAAATCCCTCCTGCAGGCTCGCCGTCGTCCTCGGCAGGCACATCAGGCTCATCGTCGTAGTGATCCATATCGTACTCGGCGAGGTCATCGTCCTTAGCAATGTCGTTATCACCATCCTCATCGTCGCCGCTCTCTTCTGAGTCCGACTCCTTCTCTGCGCCATTGTCTGCGTCTTCCGTATCGCCCATGTTGACTTTGTTCAGCGCATCTCTTGCCTTCTCCAAATCCCCCTTCGCCTCATCAAGCTCCAATTTTGCCAATTTTGCGATTCGTGCATACTCTTCATCGTCCATGTTGTACTTGGTCGGAAACGCGGCAGCATGTCCACGAGGGACCCATGCCGTCGCCGTGATCATAGAAGTCATCTTGTCTCTGCTAGCAGAAAACGTGCGCAGATGCTAGGGAGATAGAGGAACAGGACGAAATCGATTTGGCCCTCAAAATTTTGGAGAGCATCGCAAAGCCAGGATCCGGCTGCCGAGATCCGAAACGCTAAGATAAGATAAGATTAAATGACAGCTGATCTCTGCAATGAGCACGTTTCCTATACAGAGCACAGCACTCAAGCTACCTTACCGACATTCCACGACCATCATCGACTCACGCCTTACTCAGTATCGAATCTGAAACTTGACCCCCTTACAAAGATGGCCCACTCTCACATGGATCATGGTGGCATGGGTCACGGTGGTATGGACCATGGAGGCATGGACCACGGCGATATGGGCAGCATGTGCTCGATGAACATGCTGTTCACCTGGAACACCAAGAACCTTTGTGTTGTCTTCGAAGGCTGGCGAGTCACTGGAGTCTGGTCTCTTATCTACACCATTCTCGCGGTCATTGCTCTCACAGCTGGCTACGAGGCTGTTCGGGAGGCGTCACGAAGATTCGAGTTACAGCACGCAAGGAAGATAGAGGGTCTACATCGTAAGTGATTGAAAAGTACAGCTGCACTGTAGAGGATGGAAAGGGATTGTAGCTTCTTATGAGGCACATGACTTACATCTTGCAAAGACTCATCTGGAAGCATCCCTACCCCGAACGAACGAAGCTCACTCCTAGGTTTGGCAGGAAACTCTGTGGCAGCCGAGGAGAAGAAAGGCAAGACTATCAAAGCTGTTCTGTATGGCGTACAGGTCTTCTATTCGTTCTTCATCATGTAAGTCCAGCTAGAGGCAGCTTTGGTCTGTATGACGGGCTGACAACTACAGGCTTCTGTTTATGACTTACAATGGTTGGATTATGATCGCCGTGGGTGTTGGTGCAACGATTGGATATATGTTATTTAGCGAGTCGAGCGCTACCAAGTCAGCTGCTTGTCATTGATGAGGCTGCTGATTGTCGATCAGGTTTGTTAGTCTAAACCAGGCGGTCTGTGCTGCGGGAGGCATCCATCCTTTGTAACCTTCACTCCTTCTATCACTCCGGTCCTCTGCAGCGCTTGCAGCCTTATGACAGTTCTCCAATGGCTGCACTGCGTTTTGTGCAACTTCTGTCCTCCATTACACCTCCTTCCGGCTCGGCTTTCTCGAAGACACCAGTCCACAGCGTTCCCGTAGTCTATACCGGCCTCTCGCGCAATGAAGTGGTGCGCACCAACATTTCCAGGCTTCTTCAACCAATCAAAGCATGCGATCAGCGTGGTTGCAGAAGTCCAAAGCATTCTTGAAGCTATTTGTTACGGTTCGAGGGCTCAAGACACGACTTCGAGCACTTTCCTGCGCCATGCGATCGTGAGAGTGCAAGAACTGGCACAAGGGCCTGTTGTGACTTTCGATCTCTTCTATCAGTGCTGTAGCACGAGTCCTGCCACCTCCAAGCCAGACATAACGGGTAAGCCTCGCTCGAGTATTGCTTGGTATGTCGGAAGATTCGATCTACCCTCAGACATGGTAAGCGCGCATTGAGATGATTTGCATGCAGCTGTGGCAGCTGGATGGAGTGTGTCGGGTTAGGCGACTCGTGCATCGCAGCCAGAAATTGCGAGATGCTATGCTGAAGCCTTCTCGCCTCTACTAATGTCCAGCGTTTCAGTAACAGGAGGCTATCTCTAGGAAATCATGAGAGCGCGACAATGTCGCAGCCAAAATATCCTTCCGTGGTCAATTCTATCAGCCCCTGCCACCTTTGCAGACACGCTCCCGACAAGGATACAAGGTATGTACTTGATACGTGGCATGCAGATGATCAAACCCAATTAGCTTTACTTGTTGAGCTGAGCGTTGGTGTGGTGCTGGGTGGGAGGAGATCAGGTGGCCGGCGCGTGGAGTCAGAAATTTAGGCACGCAATAATGTAGACATCTGTTGTATAAATCGATCATAGCTCGCCGACGAAAGTGATGAAGAAGTGAGAAGCTGCTGACGATCGAGTCGCTCACCTGGGCAGTGGGCACATGGAGCGGGAGCGGGAGTGAGGGAGCTATGCCTGTTCCTGACGCCAAGGCTCCCAGCCTCTCCTCCGAACATTATTGGCAAGAGCTCTCCAGCCTCCTCCGACTGCCACTCCCATCACCAACATCACCCATCACCCATCACCCATCACCCATCACCCATCACCCATCACCCATTACCCATTGCCCATTACCCACCATCGCCGACACCGCCGAGAGGACCGCAATTGAGCTCAGCGCAAAATGGCAGACAACGAGAACATGGATGTTGGCGCCGACGAGACCATGGGCGAGCCAGAGGGAGTGGAGACGGTGGTAGACGACACTGCGCCGGCTGGTCTTGAAGACATCGAGCCGACCGTGCCTACCCGCACCAGTTTCCTTGAGTGGGTTCAATCGCATATGCGACATTCTATGAACGCGCAAGACTAACACGCTATGCTCAAAGCTACCTTCGATCTCCTATCGTCGAGCTCGTCGTTGGCAATGCCGGCGAGACCACCACGTTATACGCTCACGAGCTGATGCTCACCCAATCACCCTTCTTCCAGGAAGCGTGCGCACGGTTCTCAAGCGGCGCTGCACGCAGGCGCATTGAGCTGCAGAATGATGACGAGGGTGCGACTGCCTCCGTGCTCGAATACCTCTACAAATCAGACTACTTCCCAGCCTTGTCGGGCAACACAAATCTCGAATTCGATGCAACAGTTCCTTCGCCAGACAATGACGGTGTTGGTCTTCTGCGTCACGCTCGTGTCTATACTCTCGCGCAGAAGTTTGGCCTACCTCAGCTGGCAGCGCTTGCACACAAGAAGATTCATCTCACGCAATCCACTGCCAAAGGCGAGATTGCATATGCGCGCTTTGTGTACAAGGAGACCAGTCCAGACGATGAGAGCATCAGAAAGCCAGTCGCGGCATTCTGGGCAACCAGATCCCATGTTCTACGTCACGAAGCAGAGCACGAGTTCAAGAGAATGTGTCTCGAGTTCCCACAATTCGGTTACGATGTGCTTAGCTTGGTGCTTGATGCACAAGAGAAGCGATCTCAGCGACAGGATGCCAGCAGCGCTGGTGCGCCAGGAAGGAAGAGGCAGAGGGTAAGTCTTGCGCATTGACGGCAAGGACCATGCTAATTGACTAACTTGCTTGTTTTCTAGACAATTCTCTGATCGATGCGATCTGGAAGCATTTATGCATCACATCTGTAGTAGCGAGAGTTTGGCACTCAAGGGCTTGCTGTATTGAAATCTGGAGCTTATGTATAATACAAATATTTGTTCTTCCTCGATATCCGCCGCGGTCTCCCTGTTCCTGCCATGATAGCATTTACTCGGACTTGGGAGGGAGCAACGGAATGCTTGCCCTCGGGCAAACCTGATGTCCTAAGGCGTTAGGGTATATCTCATCAACTTGGTGTTGTGGAGATCGTTTGGTGCGAGGTGAACAGGACCTCACCTCACTGAGCCACGCTCACACTTAAGATTCCTTTAGTTTGTGTCAGATCAGATGCGACGTGCATAGTCTTAGCATTGGTGCCAACGGCCCAGGTGCAGAGCTGTCCCTTTCCCTTGAGCGCTCTCCTTTATAACACGGCTGCTACAGCACAGCACAGATTGTACATGAGCTACTAGGTACTTAGGTTCGTGACCGAGAGATCTTGGTATAACTCCTAGAAGCGTGGAAGTCTTCTCGCTAGCAGAAAAGGTATATTTTGAATGCAAATAGACTTGAAGCTCGACGATCCTTCTTAGCCCAATAGCACGGCGTGCGATCTTCATTCATGCTGATGAATGAACATGATACCATCAACCGGAAGAAGGTTGATAGGGTTCGTGGTTTAGATTCTTCGAGTCGTTGAGCTAAGGGCGATCGTTCTGCAAACGAAGGTAGTTTGTGCGTGTTTTAAATGCATTGAATAGCTTGCATTCGGCAATCGTGGATTGATGTGCGCCGGCTGATGTGCTGCGTCCTTTCGCTCGAGCTTGAGGCCACTGTGAGGTGAATGAGGAGATGGCTTCTGGCCTGAGTCGAGGTGCATTTACCATTGTTTTCATAAGGGATAGCTAGTAGCCTCAAGGCTTGAAATGCCTCGCAGGCAGCAGGACTGCTTATGAGTATTAAACATTTGGTTGTTGTTGTTGGATATTTATTCTATCGCGATGTGTCTACAGCTTACTGAGCATGAGCACTTCTGCCTTCTCATTTGCCCTTCCACGGCGTCCCATCACTTTCCTTCACGAATTCCTCAAAGGTCTTCCACTTCCACCTGCTCTCCCGCGGATTGACAAGTTCGTTGCCATTCCATAGACCACCTTTGCCATGGTTTACTTTTCCCTCTCCAATCACAAACTTGAGGTATTCGGCCTCGTTGCTAGGATTGCTAACTAGGACGCTGGCTTTATAGTCCGATAGCGACAATTCCACGACCTTCATCTGATCTCCACGTTCCCTGCCAATCGTCTCTGCCATTTGAGCTATTGAATTCGTGGTCCCAGCGAGGTGAATGATGTCAGGAATTTGAGATGGAGGCAGGAGGCAGAGTTGAACAACACTTCGTCCTATGTCAATAACTGATGTGCATGAGATCGGGGTGTGTCGGCTTCCGACGGAAATGAATCTTGTCTCGGTGGTTGAGGTGACCTCTATTAGCTCGAGCCATGGGCCAAGAACGTCCTCCAAGAAGATGCCAGGGAATACTTGGCAGACTTTGGTGTTGTGCAGAGAGTTTCTAGCCAACTGGCCGAGGCTTTTACGACGTTCGAAGGAGCCGTGGCGGAAGTCGAGAGTGCTACCATCTATGCAGAACTCTGAAGGGAAGTAGACTTTTGTGCTTCTCATTGTGGCCATTGCCTTGATTAGGGCAGAGTGAAAGTGTGTGTCTGAAGTATCGACAGCGTTGATGATGATGTCGATGTCGGCAACGCTGTCTTGAATGTTTCCAAGTGAGTATCTGCGTAGTGATATTCCCGCTGCTGTCCGCCATCGTTCGAGCTTGTGCTCATCTCGTGAATAGGCAGTCAAGCGTGCAAAACACTTTCGAACATGCGGTTCTATAAAGGCGTTGACAATCGAACTTCCAAGCGTGCCTGTGGCTCCAAAGATTGCAATCGAAAGTTGCTCTTCAGCCATTCTACATAGAACTGTAGGCTGCTGGTCTTGGCAACGGCAAAAGACGTCAAGTGAGATGTGGTATCGGCCCCGTCTATATCAGTATCTTCGTCTAGTACGGCTAGGTCAGCGTGCCGCTCATGCGGCCTCGCATCATAGTAGAAAGTTTCCAGCATCGCGGATCATCCTCCCGATGCTGCAGGCCCTGGTTTGTAGTATGGTACGGGCACACCTCCGCTTTCTGCACGATTCGATTTGAGGATAATAGAGGTTCCGTCTTGCACATGATAATTTCGCATGTTAAGGACGCGCTCAATGACTGCGGAGAACCCTGAACTCCCGTTCAGATACTATTCGTCTGCCGGAGGGTTGGAGCACAGCATGCCGAGACAAATCACGATTGTGATATTGTGGGAAGCGTGCATATCGGTTGATGACAATGCTTGTGAAAGAGGAGGTCAAAGGCCGACCTTCGAAGGGAGCCTGTGAAGTTTGTTTGCTCTACGGAGCATCTGGTGTCAGTGGTGTGCAGATCAGCTTATCCTTGCAACATCTGAGTCTCTAAAGTCGAGGCCAATCATGTGTCCAGGAGCATGGGCGATAAATGTCCCGGCAAGCTTTGCCTTCAAGACTGCGTCTTGAGGAGTTACGCCACAGCCCCAGAACACAGGCACATCGTCCGAAGAGCCTTTGACTTCGCTGAAAGATCTGCCGTCGCTAGACAGAGGACTGTCACCCCATTCCGGCGTGGTCACATCGGCTATGCCGAGACGTTGAATAGCATCCCAGCCCTGCAGATTGAAGTATGCCCATCAGTGTGCTCGCTCATGATAGCTGCGGACTCAACATTGCCCACTCACCCAATCAATAGGCTCTCCGTGCATCAAAGCGTAATTTCTCGTGATTTCTCGGACTTTATCTATCTCGCTCTCCTTGTATGCTCGCATCGATACAACATAAGTGCCGTTCGTGAAAATGCCAGATGGATTGAGAGGTGTCTTGGTTCGGTACCTGGAGAACGAGGGCAGAAAAGTCAGCATCCAGTTCAAGGACGAGACAGAGGCATATCTATATCCACGGTTGCGCAGCATGGATACGCACATAGGTACATTTCGCTTGTCCGTGATGTTGCGCGGTGGCAGACCGGCGGCAGTCAAAGCTCGCTCAAAGGTGAAAGAGCAGCCAAGAAGGAAACCGACATGGTCCTGAGTCCAGTCCTCGACAACATCAGGACAATGGTCTTTGACAAGCTTGCCATCCTGGTAGACCATGTACTTTGGTGCATCTTTGCGGAGATCACAGGGGTGTTCCATGATGTCTTCATCCTCTAAGAAGGGTACGCGAGACTTGATGCGGTCGTAGGACCCGACTTTGTCAGACTCCGCTAGTAGAGGACATGCAACAGGATTCCGCATGCAGAGCAGCCTGAAGTCGTTCGCATACTGGGAAGGTACAACGATCAGATTTGCTTGAGACCATCCTAGTGCAAGCCCAGCTGTAGAAGACTGGATCTCGTTATTTCTTGCTGCTCGCCGCAGCGCCAATCCAGTGCGTATTTGTAACATATCTGGAAGGGTATTCCTGCTGCAGCAGTTCCGGGCAGATGTGACTGGGCTCCTTGGGGTTCTCCTCTCACCGACTTATAGAAACTCTCCGAGAGGGGTTGTTTTATACTATCTTTTGCCCAAAACCTGTCAGTACGGTCCGCAGAGCCGCCTCCTCTCTTGAGCCGTATAGGGGTGGGCAATAGGGGCACTTTTACGTGGTTTTTATCGTGTTTCTTCCTAATTGTCGTCGTCGAATAGAGGATAATCGTATGCTCGAGCCCCGTACGCGTATTCTAACCGTTTCTAAGTGCTATTACTACAATAATGCCGCTAAGAGAGACACGTACGAATACTAGTAAGCCGCTAGTGCGATTAGACGACGAGGTAAATAACTCTACGCTAAAGAAGAAGGTGATCCGCACTCTCGAGAAGACTATTAGTCCGCCGCTAATAATAAGAAGGAATGCTAATACGGCTTAGTAAGTAAAGGGTAGCTCGAAGAGTAGGTCTTCCGGCGGCAAGAAGAGCAAAGCGACTGCCGACCTAATCGTTAATCCCTCGGATCTACCGAATAAGGAGACCGTAGCGGCGCCGGTAGAGGAGACTAGCGGTATAGAACTACTAAAATCGGCTGTTTCTTCCTCCGCTACGACCTCTATTTCCTCCTCTTTTAATACCGCGTAGGAGGCGGCTACTACTACTAGCAGCTAAGCCGCTCTCGCTATAGGCAACGTTCCTATTACTTAACCTAGCTCTTTCTCGGACGAGACCTTCTATTATAAAGGACAGTAGACGGTGTTTAATACAACGAAGAAGGGTACGGCGCGGACGATAGCAACGAAGGGTATAAAGTTCTTATTAGCGAATAAACAAGAGGCTTAGAACGGATATGCGTAAGTAGCGAAGATAGCGAAGTTAAACGGCTTAGCGGCATTTAATTAAGTCGTTATTCGTACTAAAGCGGACGGTTAGAAGTTGGCTTTTACTAGCGATTAGCATTAAGCTAGAGATAATATTAATAGCGATAAGGTCTATAGCGATGCTCTAGATTGTAGTAAAGGATTAGCGCTTGCCTCGCGGAAGAATATCTTTATTAATATCGACTTCTTAACGAAGCCTAAACTAGTAGTAGCTAGACCTTTAGGTGTTAAGAAGTTAGGTAAACCGGCTTCTAATCTAACCTTAATTTAGCTTGCTAACGCCGGCGTTGTAACAGCTAAATTAGAGGTATAGAACCGGTAGGACTATTATATTCTAAGAGACCTTCTTTATAGCTATAAAGACTGTCTAAATTATTATAAGGCTAGTAAGCATACTTGCTAGCGTAACAAAGCACTAAAGGACTATAGTAAGAACTACTTTCCGTTCTTTAACGCTACTATAATTGAGGGCTATAAGGCTATCGCTTCTAGCGAGTAGAAACGAGATCTAGTGACTAATAAGCTCGAGAATAGGATGCCGGTGCGTCTAGAGATAATAGTAATTAAGAGGAAGATCTAGTTAGAGTTTTAGAAGGGTAAGGCTCGAAAAATACGAGGCCGCCGAAGCAGTAAGTCCGACTCGCTATATAAAGCTGTTCCTACTACTAGAAGTCAGCCTATTATTTATAACAACTTCGGTAAGGACTTCGGTCGTATTCTAGACAGTAAATTGCGCGGTAGTAGTATTATACCTAGCACGCTAAGTAAGACACCTACTCGGGCTCTTGTAAAGACTAGTCTACGTAATGTTATACTGCTGCGGAATATCGTGCAGTGCGAGAAGCTAACGGTAGAATTCTTCGACTAGGTTGCCTTATAGCGCGAATTCTAGGATTACGACTATTTACAGCCTTATATCGCCTATTTCGTCGGTATAGGCTAGACGCTAGAGACTATCTGCAATTTATTAAAGGACGACTAGCCGGCGGCACTTAGCAAAGTAGATAGTATAAGGTTAAGATTAAAGAAAGCTATCGTCGAGTTTATAAGGAAGAAACAGGATAAGATTATAGCGGCGGAAGCAGCCGCGGCGGAGGAAGGAGAGAAATTCTAAGAATCCGGGCTTTCTTTAGGCATCGATCTTTGCATATCTACAATATATATAAACTTGTAATAAGCGGGAGATTCTTGCGGTAATAACACTTATTTAGCCCCTATATAGAATAGTCAATTAAATGCGTTAGTTATAGAACATAGAGAGCGATAGGCAAAGCTAGCGTTCGAATACATTTATTCGAATCTCTAACTCGGAGCTTTCCGCGCGCTAGTAGCGACTAGTTATATTACTCGAAATCTTCGAAGTCTACCTCTTGTTCGCTATCTTCCTCGTTATCTTCCTTAAACATACCCTTACTATTACAATACACTTCCGATAAGTCGTTAATTATCGACGGTAAGGTATTCTAAGCCTATTCTATCTATTAGGACTCTTCCGGGTCTAGCGCTATTATATTCTAGGCCGCGCCGGCGGTGTGTTCGAATTCGGCTAGATCGTACGGAATATCGATACTATTAACGTTATATCTAGTATATCTAAACAACGCCTTCGATCTACGACCTCTATACTTATATAGGTATTAAAGCAAGTAGTCCTAGAAGCCGACAAACCTTAGAAGGTTATCTCGGTATTTTTTAATAACTTTCTTTAGTAGATTGAAGCTGCCCTCGATCGGGTTCAAATCCGGCGAATACGGAGGCAAGAATTCGAGATAATGCCCGGCATCTAGTATCGCCTGTTTAACCCTCGCTCTATAGTAGATACTAGCATTATCTATTATAAAGATTATCGGCGGTCTATTTTTAAGGCAAGGAAGGACTTGCTCCGTTAACTAGAGATAAAAGCGGTCCGAGTTAATAGAGCCTTAGAATACGTAGGTATAAGGCAAGTAGCCGTATAGCGTAAAGGCAGGCAAAACTAACTATCTAACTTCTCGCTTTATATAGGCAACATTAACGCAAGTTAACCCTCTTACTAACTAGCTATACTTCTACTAACTAGTCTTCTAATTATAGGCCGTCTTATCGATAAATACGAGTCGATCTACCGGCTATTTAGCGCACCTAATCGTCTATAGCGCACGCAAGAACGGATTGCGCTCCTTCGCTTCGCGTTTAACCCTCTTACGAGTAAGACCTATCTCCTGCTTCAAGATCTTCGATAACGTAGGCACCTTTACCTAAACGCCCTTACCGCCGTCCTTTATCGGTCGAAGCCGTAGAAACTCGTCTATAAGAGCTTGTATTATTTCTATAAGATAGGCGTCCGGACGGTCTTCGAGATATCTATATAAGAAGTTACGTTCTTCTTATAGAAGAAGTGCCTTATTACTACGCTTTAGTCCGCTAGTTTGCTTAGTATATAACGCTCCGAAGATGCGATATTTCTCTTAATATCTATACATAGATCTAATAGTTATTAGCAACTTAGCAAAGGCATAAACCTACTTAGCAGACTACCCTTTAGTAAACAGGTTTATTAGCTGGCCTTGCTAGTCTAGGTTTATACGAGCGCTCTTCACTATAGCGGGCTTAGCGGACAGCTGTAGTAACGATAACAACACCTTAAATTAGTCTATACTACTCGGAAACCGACGACACGAATATTAGAGGACTCTAGGCGTAAGAGAGAGAACAAATAATTCAAAAACCACCAAAATAGCGGTGTGGTTCCTCTCTCGGAGGTGTAGGGTTCTCCCCGCACTTACTAACAGGTTTTAGGCAAAAGATAGTATGTCTTTTATATATATCTTTTATGTAGCTTTTGTATATCTTTTATATATCTTTTATATATCTTTTATATATCTTTTATATATCTTTATATATCTTTTATATATCTTTTATATATCTTTTATATATCTTTTATATATCTTTTATATATCTTTTATATATCTTTTATATATCTTTTATATATTTTTATATATTTTTATATATTTTTATATATCTTTTATATATCTTTTCTATATCTTTTCTATATCCTTTATATATCTTCTTTGTTTATCTTTTGTTTATCTTTTGTTTATCTTTTGTTTATCTTTTGTTTATCTTTTGTTTATCTTTTATTTATCTTCTAGTATACGTCTCGAAAAATGCGATGTCTTAGCATTCTCAACCTTAACGCAAAATACAGTATACCGAGAAAACCGTAGTTAAAGACCATATTAGGGTGTCCGTATTAGGGAATCAATTGTCGAAAGGTCGGGGATAAAGCATAAGGAAACATTGAAGTTCATGGAGTTGAAGGCACCCGTGATAGCTGACAACAACATCGGGTCCGTGCTCAGCGGTGAACTCCTGAAACGCGTTCGCATCTTCTCTACCGCAACACCACTGCTCTACCAAACACCTTTGATGTTCTGCTTTGCGGCTCGTTCAATCCTGGCCTTGCTATACTGAAAGCACTCGGGGAGTCCCGTCGCTGACCATCGCTCGCCAAGAATCATCTTCGCAAGCCCTGGAGAACAGCTGAATATTCTCGCCATTCCATGCCCGTTATGGCCCGCGTTGATCCACTGCCCTTCTTTACCTTCTATCGCGCCAACCATAGGAACTGAGTCTGGAGTCATCGCTATAATGCCGGTCCAACAATGCTCAGCACCTTCCCCGTGTCTGGATGTCCTGACACTGTCCTCTGGAAAGAGTTTCTTGAAAGTACGAGCTGCTGTGGCCGCGACCTCCTCGTTGTAGCTGGAATCATCAAACGTAATGATGGAGTTCTTGGTTTCCTGGCTCCATTCTGGGTTCTCTCTTGAGACGCCGAAGACCACAGTCCCATCGCCTTTGCGCTGAATGAAAGAGAAGAAATGCTTGAGATCATACCTCAGCGATGCCGTGCTCTTCAGTGCCCTTGAGCCTGACAATGAATACGATGGCACAAAAGAATGGGCCTGAGCACGATTTGGTGTAACGAATGATTCGAGCTCAGGCAAAAGGTATGCGGAGTACGCGTTGGTACAATGCACGACGTTCTCGGCTGCAACCACTCCTCGTGGAGTCTGCACATCCCATCGATTGGAGTCGTTCTCGCCATTAGGGCTGTGACTGGTCACCGCTGTGGCAGGACAATGCGTATATAATCGAACGCCCTTGGCAATGAGGCCGCTCAAAAGGAATTGACCAAGCTTAGCAGGATGAGAGCTTCCCGCTGGCCATTCATACGCAGCAACGGCATCTCTCACTCCAGTTCTAACTTTCGCCTCCTCGCCATCGAAGGAATTGACGTGCGAGACGTCCCCTCCAGCAGCTTGGTATGCCTCAAAGCTTTGCTTTTCGTACTCCGCAAATTCAGCTGTCAAACAGACATCAAACGTTGTCGTCGGATTGAAGTCGCAAGGGACTTGGTGCTTCTTCACGAAAGCGGCGACCCTTTCAAAGACGAGCTTCTCATTCTCGATAATTTTCCTGGCTTGCTCGGGTCCGTGGATACGAGCGTAGGCGGCAAATCCACGGAAAGCATCTGGGCGAACGTGTCCGGCATTTCGACCAGACGCCCCAGAAATTGCTTCCCGTGCCTCGAGGATTGCAATATCCTGTGCCTCAACGCCGTTTTCTTCCAATGACCAAGCTGTTACCAAGCCCGAGAGTCCAGACCCAATAATGAGGTACTTGACCGCTGCAGGGGCGGGTTGATGTTCGTTCTCGTGCAAGTGCTCAAACGCCCTAGTCGTTCTGTGCCAATATGATAGACACGGCTCTGATATCGGCAGCGATCGGTGTCCATTCTCTCGGGCGACAGATGTCCTATCCGGGAGTTTGGCTTGGAAGGTCGGACTTTCTGCAGCATGCGGTGCCATGGTATAGACAACGATGTGTACCTAGGCAAGTCGAAAAGCTTTTCGCCACGCAATACCGCATGAACACCACCTCACAGTCAGAACTACCAAGCAGGGCGTGTTCCATTCGTTGACAACCACCCTTTTTCCGCCACCAGATGCCTATTGCTACCACTTTGAGTTGCCCGGCCGGCGATTCGCCTATGGCCTCTATCTGCACCCTGGCTAGCTGGTGCCAAGACGCCAGTTTGTGCCAAGAGGCCAATCTGCGAGGACGCAGTGCAACGTCGTGCACATAGCCGATAACGTTAGCAAGTGAATACACATATGACCACGCGACAACATTGATACGTCTCGGCCCGAGAATGGAGAGTGGAGAGTGGGCATGCATCCTGGCGGTCATTAAAAACCAACCACATCCCCTCGCGCCTTGAGAGGGCGAAGACCATCCGTCCAGCATGAAGCTCTTCGGTGGCAAGAGGCCAGCCTTCCTGGCTGCGGCACCAGAACGGAGCAAAGAAGAGAAAGCATTCGTTCGCAGACTGGACATCTTCCTGATGACATTCGGCTGTATTTCCCAAGTCATCAAGTATCTCGATCAGCAGAATATCAACAATGCCTATGTCAGTGGCATGCAAGAGGATCTCGAACTCTATGGCGACGAACTCAACTACTTCACGACGGCCTTCAATGTGGCATACTGCATCATGCTTGTCCCTTCGCAAGTCATTATGACTTACGTTCGTCCGTCGTTCTGGCTATCGGGTCTCGAAGTTGCATGGGGGGTGATGACCGGTCTGATGGCTATGGTGACCAGTGCCAAACAAGTATACATCATTCGAGTCTTCCTCGGAGCCTTTGAAAGCAGCGCTTGGCCCGGATTGACAACGCTCTTAATGCACTGGTACACGCCAACCGAACTCGCCAAAAGAATGGGGTTTTACCACTCCTGTCAAGCCATCGGCAACATGCTCTCAGGAGCAATGCAGGCGGCCATCATGTCGACAATGGACGGACGCTATGGGCTCGCAGGCTGGAGATGGCTCTTCATCATCAACTGCATCATCACAGTCATCTGGGGGTTCATGGGCATTTTTATGTTACCGGATGTAAGAAATTTTCAGAGAAGACACGTTCTGCATTTGGCTGTCCCGTTCTAACTGATACCAGTACCCCAACAAACGCAACCCCCGAGCTTTCTGGTACAGTCGCAACGACCAGGAATTGGCCATCGGTCGTTTGCTACGACACAAGAGAGCCGAGCCAAAGAAGATCACTTGGGAGTCCGCGAAACGAACATTCTCTTCCTGGATCATTTACTTTATCCCCGTCCTCTACGCCGGAACAGTGCTTGCCACCTACGGCTACGTCTACTTCGGTCTCTTCCTCAAGAAACAATTGAAGCCCGATGGTACGAAGAGATGGTCAACCGAAGAGGTCAACGTAATCCCCATCGGAGGTGGTGCCATCAACGTCGCTTTCGTGTGGATCTGGGCTCTGCTCTCAGATTTCCTCGGAACGAGATGGACGCTCATCGTCACTCAAGGTATCATCGGTCTGATTCCTTGCATTATCATGACAATCTGGACCAGTCATCCAAATTCGATCCCGATCTCCGCAGCGTACGCCAGCTACTTTATCAACTACCTCGCACTCGGAACCGCGCCTCTGATCTTCGCTTGGTTGTCGGATCTTATTCCCCAGGACCCTGAAGCTCGCAGTCTAATCGTCGGTGTCAGTGTTTCCTTCTACTATGCAATTTCATCTTGGAGTCAAGTCTTGGTGTGGCCAGCAGGTCAGGCTCCGTTTTACAAGTATGGTTGGCAAGCTTGTATTGCCCTCTGGGTGATGTGTATTGCTATGACCTGTACGTTGAGATATATCGATGTCAAGTATATGAGACCCAAGAGGCTGGCCTTTGCGGCGGGAGTTGATGCCGGAGAGATTGTGATTGCTGGTCACGCGATTGCGGCTAAGACGAGTATGGATGGAGATGTGGATGCTGATGCTGATGGCAAGAAAGAGGCTGATGTTAAGATCGTGCCGACGGCTACATGATAGACCATAGAGTATAGATGGCGTTTAGCCTCTCATGAAATCGTCTGCATGTTTCGAACCCATTCTCAAAACACTTTCTACATCGAAGCCTGCGATTCTGGCACCGACCAAGCCTTTTGTGAATGGAGGTAAGCAGATCGAGAACCAGGTAATCGTCCAGATGTAGCCGACTGTTCGTTCAAATGTGGTGAAAGGGTCGCTTTTCGAACGTCCTGTGTAGCGTCTCCAACAATGTTGCACGAAATCTTCGATCGTGATGATCACGGGTTGTGACAGGAAGAACTGGAATTCTCCGACGTCGTGTCTTACGGCATTGAAGATGAGCGACCAATGCAGTGTCTGTAACAGTCAGCAACAGACTTTGGATGACGTTTCAAACTGAAAGGAAAGGTTTCTTACCAAACTGAAACAGAACGTCAAATAAAGCTGCATATATCTCGACCCCAACGTGCCCTTCCTCAGTCCCAGAAATCGCGTCAGTAGTATGGCAGGTTGATGGAGCATCTGAGAAGCAAAAATATGATCAGCAATTCATAACACAAAATTCATCCTGCCGCGCATCTTCTTACCCTCCTTGTCAACTGATGCCAAACAGCACTCCATGTCCTCCTGACACTCCACATCTCCTCCAATGGACCAAAGAATGGCGGCCATTCCCACCGATCACATATGCCCAAGGCCACACTACCGGCCGCAGCCAAATTATAGATCATCCCAATCGAATGCCATGCCCAACCTGTAACTAACCAACCGATTGCGATGTTGAGGAGATAATGTGGTCCGATGTGATTTTCAATAGCGAGAGTCGCGCCGAGGAGATATATTGTGATCATCTTCTTGATCCATGAGAAGATTGCCGAAAAGATTCGATCGCGAACATATATCCATTTTGGTTTGCCGGAGTCAGTGATGGGTGGAACATTTTTCACTTGCCAATTCCAACCGATTCCTCTTCCGAAAAGGTTTAAACGAATGGTAAATTTCAGACGATCCCAGAACGTGTTGCAGTCTTTGATTCCTGTTCCGGATGGGTATTTGTCCTGGACCCCGCTTCCTGGGACTTTTGATGGGCCTTGGAATCGAGGTTCGGGTTCGCCGGATGCTGGGGAGAAGACTAGGAAGTCGAGGTAGCCGGTGAACCAGGAGAAGAGCAAGATTGTGGAATTATAGTCTTCGAGGATTGTGCCGGAAGTGTAGTATGGTCGAAGGAAGAATAGGCAGGAGAGGATGGGTAGTGTCGCGAGAATTCGTCCTTGGCTTTTGGGAAGGAGCCATGGAAGGATTGTGAAGAGGTATGCTGTTGGGGTGTAGAGGGCCGGGAGAGGGCGGCGGTCTTCTAGGGGAGGGTAGATTGATGAGAGATGATTGAGAAGTGAAGCCATGTGGGACGATTGTGGAGTTGGAGATGGTAGTAGGAGGGATAGGGTGTTATGAAAATGTTCATGATCGATACAGTAAGCTGAGGTTCTGAGCGTCCCAGGCCTCCCAGATGTGCGTGAGCGGGGCCAGGATCATCATTATGGAATTGTGCTGCAACAGCAGTATTGCCTACACTGCCACCTCGATGATATCTATCGGAAGCAGACGACTGGTATGATGCCGAACTTGTGCAACGATTCCTTTAGCGCGGTCCTCCCGCGCGAGCCCATAGTCGGAGATATCCATTCCGAGCTCATCATACCAGGGATAGAAGCTGATTCAGCCGAGCGTTCAAGATTCGACCCTGCTTCGAAGACATATCGAGCTGCGTAGAATCGCTATTGAAGAGCTGATATCCTGGAGGTCCGGTCGACTACAGCTTCCTGACAATGCACAAGCCAGAGTCGAGCTCTGTGAAAGTGTTCCGTTTCATGACTTATGACAGCAGTCAAAGTCAGCTGTGGCCTCTTCTCACATCTCAGGCATAGCATTGATGCATCTGCATTGCGTTCTGCCAAGCGAGAAAGTATGGCATGCCGGGTCCTGGGGCATATCTCTGAAGAGCTTGTCTTGCTTTCCGTGCATCTTATGCCTGGTTATGTATCGCAAACATACTCAGCACAAGGCACGTTGGCTTTGATGGCTTGACCAGGTGTCATTGATCAGCCCACGATGTCTCCATAACGCGGCTATCCTCATCCTCTTCACAATCATCCCTCGTTCCCAATCTCCATCTCTTCCTTCCCACATCCTCACTTATAAATCTCATCAAAGGGCCTCGTATCATTAAAACAACTCTCCCAAACCTCATTAACAACCCTCGCAGCCTGTACATCATCCTTACAAGCCGGACGATCTCTCACACTCAACGCCGCCCTCCGTCTCACGCATTCCTGCAACTGCTGCGTCAAACCCCACTGTCCTCTCGTGAAAGCCTCTCTCGTCCACCTGCACTCCCCACTCAACATACTCGCCCGAATCTCCATGCAAGCGGCATGTCTCAAATCCAAAGGATCCATCTTGAAACGTAAATGATCATATGCATGCACCATTTCATGCGCGAGCGTGTCTTCCAAGTGTCCACGGTCTCGGAATTGGTTGGCGCAGAGCATGATCCCGTGGTCTGGGCTAAAGCTTCCGGTTTGGGCGGTTGTGCATTTTCTGCATTTTATGTTGTGTGGCCCTATACTTGCGGCGCCGTTGGAGGGGCCGAGGAGGTCGATGTTGTGTTTCATGAAGGTTATGATGGGCGAGGCTTTGAAGAGATAGGCGACATCTGATTCGCAGCGGGCGCAGTCTGGACTTTCGTTAATGGTGTCGCGTTCGGAGAAGTAGGCGTTGCGAGTTTCTTGGGAGGCGGTGTTGGTGAAGATTGAGAAGAAGTTGGACCAAGTTAGGTAGGTTTGTTGGTCGGATGGGGAGGTTGAAGATGAAGAGGGATTAGCCTGTGATTCTGCCATGTTGGGCGATCGATATGGCAAAATCGCGTAGAGGCAATAATTGATGAAAAGAGGAGTGGAAAGAATGTCTAGAATACCCGCTGATAGCTCGGATGTATCTCGCTCCGCGGAAGTGAAGGCATGCTTCACGTGTTTCGATCAGCTACAACAACCTGTACTCCACCATCACGATATCGCAATTGTTTTGAAAGAGGGGAGGGAAATATTGATGGAATCAGTACTGCGTGTGCATGATGCAGTGACTTCGGTATTTTCGCCGTACGTACGAGTCTTACAAGCGAGACCCCAACTCCAATACCTTATGCTGCTTGCTGCCCTCATACGATCCCAGAACGCCAACCTCGTGCCCTGAATATGCCAGACCGAGCCCAGTACGAGAAGTTGTTATCTTGTCATCTATCGTCACTCATTACACCGCACCTATCACTGGTTGGACTTCTCCTTGTTCTGGGCACTCGTTCGCTGGTAATGCCGCTCGCCCTTCACGCAGTGCTTGATGATCCACGGGTGCTGCTCAACATCCTCGAGACATAATCTCTTCTCCGGATCAAGCACGAGCAGCTTCTTAATTAAATCTCTGGCTTCAGCACTCACGAAAGGAGGGATCGTCATCTCGCACCGCGCGATTCTGCGCTGGGTCATAACCGGCGTGTCCTCAAATGGTGCCTCTCCAACCAGGAACTCGTACGTGAGCACGCCTAAGCTCCATAGATCAACCTTTTCTGAGTACCAATTCTCCTCGCGGCCTGGCTTGATCATCTCCGGCGGAAGGTAATCGAGGGTACCACACATGGTATTTCTCCGGTTGTTGGGCGCGTGTACACTCCAGCCAAAATCTGAGATCTTGATCTCACCATGCAAGCCCACGAGAATGTTTTCTGGCTTGATGTCCCGATGCATGACATGCTTCTTGTGCAGGTATTTCAGCGCGCTCGCCATTTGCGCAATGTATTGCGCTGCCTGCCATTCTGGGAACCGCTGTGCTTTCCGCAAATGTTTGTACAACTCTCCTTTGCCGGCGAACTCGAGAATGAGGAAGATTCGTTTTGTGTCGTGGAAGTGGCCGTAAAGACGAAGGATGTTCGGGTGAGCAAGGTTTGACTGGATCTCAATCTCGCGACGAACTTGCTTCTCGACCTTGCCTGCTTGAAGCTCGCTCTTGTGTAGCACCTTCAGCGCGCATACGAAGCCTGTGCTTCGTTCTCGAGCGAGATAGACGCGGCCAAATTTGCCCTTTCCGAGCGGCTTGCCAATCTCAAACATACCCAAATGCCACTGCTTGGGCTTCTGCTTCTCCTCGACTTCCTGGTTTCCTGCTGCTGAATCCGACGGTCTCGCTTCGGAAGACGGTCGCTGTGCTGCTTGTGAGGGAAGTGTGATCTTTGTTGCTATCTTCTGGCCGGCTGCGTTGGTGGGTATTTTCTGCAGTGGAAGCTTCATGCGATTCTGTGCGGATGCGCCGAGATTTGACAGCGATATTGTGGTAGTCGTCTAAAGGTTCCTGTCAGCGATTTCTTCTCAAGATGAACATGCGCAGTCATACTTTGGTCTTGTGCTGGTATGCGGCATTTGGATCCTGGTTCTCTTCCTGCACTGATATCGCCTCGAAGCGCTTCTCGAGATTCTGCATGTCCCCCATTCTGTATGCTGTCAATGAATGAGAAGGTCGTGTTTCAATGACAGTATACTATACTGGCAAAGTGAGTACTGCCAGAGTGGTAGCTGCTTGTGTGATTGGTGTTCAAGTTCGTCAGCGAGTTGGCCGAGCTGAAGTAAATAGTCGCTTGGCAACCGTTGCTATGCGACTCAGCCTTGTCGGCGTTTGGAGCTCCCCACTTCCGACCAGCCAAGCCAAGATTCGAGATCCGAGATTCAGTATTCTGATCTGAGCAGCCAAGCAGCATCGGCGGAACACGAATGAAGATGGCGGAAAATGGGGCACTTCCGGGCGCGCAGACTGCGACGAGCAGAAATGGAGTCTGGCGCATCAGCACTCGCAAGCAACCCATCCTGAAAGCCGAGCCGATCGAAGCTCTGTCCAACGACATAGGCATTCCCATTCCCGAGATGATCTTTGGCGACAACTTTGTCTCGATATCGCACGTCAAATCTGGCTGGACGCTATCGTTCAATGCACGCGACGCGCTGGATCGGGTGTCTAAGACCGAGGAAGGGATGCTTCAAGTCGCAGTTGCTGAAGAGTGGAAGAAAGAGCGATCGCATCAAGAAGAGGTCAAGCAGGTAGTGAAGCCTTTCGACTGGAGCTATAGCACAGACTACAAGGGCACGACAAATGCTGCGACTGTAAGTGGAGAATGGCAAGCTAGTTCACAAGCAAAAGATCCCATCCGGACAGATCTGCTCAGCCGGCAGGATCCGATCCAGTTCTTCGATGCTGTGGATTTGTACGAAGACGAGCTTGCGGATAATGGAATTGGCTTGCTCAATATCAAAGTCAGGATGATGCCAGAGAGGTTGCTTCTACTGTGCAGATTCTTCTTGCGGCTTGATGGGGTCATCATCAGGATAAGAGACACGCGGGTGTACGTGGAGCACAACACGAACAAGGTTATCAGGCAGTATACAGCAAAAGAGGAGAAGTATTCGGTAATCGAAGAGAAGCTTCGAGGCATGAGGGAGAGTGTGCCTGAAGCATTTCGGGATGCGAATCAGCTGGCTCAGCTTCTGCCGACTGTTGAGGATACAACGGACATTTTCGAGGTTTCATGAACATCACTTGCGGCATGGCATCTTTTGAGCGTCGATTGCGGACCACACATTTCGTTGGATCGCCGGTGGGCAGCAATTGATTGCTTCTCCACAAGAGGCGTCCTCGCGGGAACCCTTGGTTGACTTGTCGCTGCCATGGGCGACGGCCTGACAGTATTGCATATTCCGCTCTCGGAACCGGTCACATCTCGCTGTGTGACAGGTTAAAGCGCCAACCATCGACTGCATCGAGAGCCCTTGCCCTTCCCGCTAAGCGGCCGCGGTCCATCGTTACATGGGCCTGAGAGTCCTTTTCGCTCAGCTTGAAGCAGAGCTTCCGGAAGGTATGCGATTCCTGTCCTTCTAGGACCGAAACCAAGTAGAAGAGCGGCAGACCCGTGCCGTCAACTCGTTCCAGATTGGCGCGAGTCAGCAGTTTGGGCCGAGCTCAAGAATCGGCACAATGTGGCATCGGAGCTCACTCCGTAGGAAGCAGTCCATCAATTGATTACATGTTCTACAATGATCGCCGCTCGAATCTGCTATAACATCGTGAATGGTCGAAAGAATGGTTTGAATGCCCCACAGCCAGGCAGACGATGTGATCAAGAAACGTCGGCGCGGCTGGAAGGTTAAGATTGTTTACATGTACATTCAGCAACGAGAATTACAGTAGCAGTAAGAAGTACAGACGGATAAGATCCTGCTTTGTGACACTGTAGTAGAGAGGTTTAGCCTGATACTTAGGTAAGCGCTCTGAGCTGCCGACGCACGTCCCTCGGTCACATGCAAGGCGCTTCGGCATCGGCACGGCAGAGCTCATTGATTGGGCGCTACGCGTTCCCACCTGAACCCCGCCTCGTGACTGACACGAGACCGAGATGGCATGCCGGCCACGTCCACAGCACCAACAGCTCCCAGCTCCTCTATCTCTTGTTGGGAGCACGAGTCTGCCTGTTGCTTCTATACCATCCGTCTTCCACGTCCTATTGTGCAACGAATACCCGGCAGATGTGGTATCGATAAGGACAGCAGCCTACGACTGCTATTGCTGGTCCGCTCGGGCGACTGACATCGACGGTGACCATGTTGCAGCCACAGAACCTGGCTGCCGTCAGACGGTATGCCTTGACATCGATAGCTACCCGAGCCACCATCACAGCCATCGTTCGTAGCAGTGCTGCTTACATTCACTCTCCCTCTCGCAGCTTCTTCGGCTGGAAGCGGCCGAGCGACTATGCCAACAAGAACGACCCTATGTACTACCGACTGTGCAAGTATCGGACACTGAAGACAAGAGCGAAGCTATTAGAGAAGCTGCGTCGAAAGGGTCGATGGGACTGGGACGTGAATCAACGCCCATTCTTCACATCAAAGCATATCAGATTCGCCAGTCATGTAGGGAGGCCGAAATGGTATCCTCGAAAGGGCGATGAGGACGCTGAAGAGAAGAAGCCCGAGGAAATACACGAGGAAAATGGCTTTGAGCTTAGCCAACGCGAGAAGGAGTGGAAAGAGCAGATGGAGGCCATGCGGAAGCGTGTTGAGCAGGACCCATACGAGGCAGTCTTCGGGAAGCGTTTCGAGCCTTTCTGGAGCCCATTGGTACCGAGCTGGATGCGGGAGGATATGGGCCTCGCAGGCTTCTCGAAGCTGAAAGACACCCCTTCTACCCCCTCTTCGACATCCAGTAGTAAAAGAGATCCAATAGAGAAGAAGCAGCCTG
Source organism: Pseudocercospora fijiensis CIRAD86 (assembly GCF_000340215.1). Lineage (NCBI taxonomy): Eukaryota > Fungi > Ascomycota > Dothideomycetes > Mycosphaerellales > Mycosphaerellaceae > Pseudocercospora > Pseudocercospora fijiensis. The sequence continues at coordinate 1,855,445 of NW_006921539.1, read as the reverse complement.
CCGCACAATACAAGCCACTTGATCCAGAACCGATGAGACGAAATCGATCTCCTTCCCCACGCAGGGAGGACGTGCCGGAAGGTCAGCTCACGAACTACAGCTACGATTCGAAGAAGACCGCGCATCTTCCTGAAGCTGACGGCCCTAATGGCCAACTTACCAGTTACTCTTATGGCTCGTCCACATCTTGGGACTCCTGGACGAAGAAGACCAGACGAGAAGAGTGGGATTCGGTCACTGGCCAGACCAGACGTTACGAGTACGATCCAATTACAAATCGTATGGTGCCCGTAGACGGACCAAAGTCGATGGAATCTGAGGTGACGAAGCTTGGCTCCGAGCTCAAAGATCATCCCAAAACATCTGAATCGCCATTGATGGACCACAGTTTCAAGGCAAATTGGATCGAGAGGTCGAAACCCGAAGGTAGTGAAGCTTCCAGACTCCGCGCAGCATTGAAGGGACAGCCCAAAGGCTCTCTGTCTCCCCTCATGGCTCATGGCTTCAAGTCAGTCCTGAGTGAGAAGTCTTCTGAGGCAGTCGATGTGCCTGTCAAGACTTCCAAGACTTCGCTGGAGGTGCGCAAAGCCATACCTGTCCCAACTCAGAACTCAGAAGGCAAAAACACTTCCGTATACTTTCCATCTCTGCTCAATACATCTCTCCAGGCCCGCGCTACAAACCACTCCGCCGTGACCACAGTGCCGGACAAAGATGTTGATACTTTGACGGCTGAAGATGTTCGTGCTTCGGTTGGAAAACACAAGGCCGAGACGACAACGAAGAACAGCTTGCAGAACAATGTCGATGAGTCAAGAGCTCGACAGTACGGCAAGGCAGATCTCGCTTCAAGTCAGTGGGATCAAGCAGAATATAGAGTCATGCTTGAACAGCAGATTCGCCACTTGATCAGAGCAAAAGAGAAACTGCTCAGAGATGGATCTACAGCAGAGTTGGCGGCTATTGAGAAGAAGCTGGATACCACAAATCAGCAGTTGGATCAACTGGATAGTATTCAGACTGCGAAGCTTGGGACAGAAGCTGTTGCCAAGCTGGAAAGTGTGGTGGAGCCTGTGCCCAGACATGAATCTAGCACCACGCTGCGATCAGCTCTCGATCGACTGGAGGCCAAAGAGTCGAGAAGGTGGACGCCAGAGGAACTTCAGAAACTCGAAGAAATGCGAAGATCAGGCGTACCATATGACCAGATCATGTTGAAACTTGGTCGAAGCTCAAAGAGATCTGCTGTTGAGGCTGCGGACTTGGACGACTCTGCTGCTCACGAGTCCACGGGTGACTACAGTGATTACAAGGCGAACGTGCCCAGAGACTGGGAGAAACAGGCAGAGCTACTTCAAGCAGACCGTATACGCCGGACACGAGGTGATCCTGTGAAACAAGCCGAGGACGATATCATGTCGATGCGGAAATCTGGCATGCGGTGGATCGACATCATGAACGTGAGGAAAGCCAAGTACGAGGCCGAGAAGGCGCAGCAAAAGGCTGCTGCTGAGGCTCGGGATGCCGAGAAGAACTCGAAGCTCGCGAAGGCCAACGCCTTGCTTGAGGCTGAGATCCAAGAACAGAAATCCAGAATGCAAGCGCACGAGACCCGCTACGCACACAAGATACAGTCTCTTCGCAAAGAACTCGATACTGCTTATGAACAGAGCAGTACCAATGCTGAGATGCATGTCGATCGCATCAAATATCTTGAGCAGGAGCTCGAGAAGGCTCAGAAGGCTGCCGGCGAGAAGTCCAATGTCGAGAAATATCAGAGCGAGACCGATCGCTACAAGAAAAAGATCGCAGAGCTACGGAGAGAGCTCGATAGTGCTTTCAAGCAAAGCAGTACGGCGTCTGAAAAGCACGTTGAGCGAATACGGCAGCTGGAGAAAGAAGTTGACAGCGCTCAGAAGAATAGCGCATGGAAGTCTAGATGGGAAAAGCAGATCTACGTAAACGAAAATCAAGCGCTACGTGACCAGCGCGACAGCACTAAGATGAGCAGCAACATCAAGGAAGAGAAGCATCTCGAACGGATTAGGCAACTTGAGCGCGAGCTGGCAGAAGCACGAAAGCAGAATATGCCAGCAGAAGCGACGCAAGCCGAGGGCGATATGAGCGCCAACGTCACAAAGTTCGCCAAGGGCAACAGTAAGTGGTACAAGCAGCCCGCTTCGCTGCCCTTGGATAAGGAGCTGGATAGAGAACTTGCCAAGTACGAGCCGAAGCAGAAGAGCGATCAAGATCTCGTGCGAGAGGTTCGTGACATCTACGAAAAGCAGTATGGTAAGATTGATGTCAACCACCGCCAGACGCCACCAACTATGCCTCGAGCACAAGTCGCAAGAAAGGAGCCACAGGTTGTCGAGGTTGAATCCGATGTTGATCTTGGCAAGGCCCTCGCGGACTACGAGAAAGAGCAGACGTACAGCTTCAAGCGTGACAACCTGCAAGCGGAACTCGCTGCGCAGGAGAAGGAAGCTCATGAAGCCCAGGCATTGATGACTCCGGAAAGCCCTTTCAAGATGCGCTCGACGAACGCGGATGAGCTCGACTTGGACAAAGATGTACATGGAGCCAGAATCATCGAGAAAGACGCCCCGAAAGTGATCTCGTCAGACAATGTTGAAAATAAGCCGTCACAAAGTCAGGCATATTCGGGCATTCAGTGGGCAGAACCGCCTCTTTACAAGGTACTCGCCTACGATTCTGGCAATGACATGTTCTCGATTGCTACGACTTCGACCAACTTTACTGGCAAAGAGACACCAATATCGATCCCGGAAGCTCTTTCCCACCTCTACCAGCCCGCTAGGTTTGTGTCTCACTTCGCCGAGCTTCAGAAGGAGGGTTTCCAGGTGATACATGGCACCAAGGATCTTCTCGTATTCAAGAAGGTTGCCAAGACCGAGTCTCCCTCTACTACCAGTGCAATAGCGACACCTGGCCTCGAAGATCACGGCCTTTTGAAAGGAGCAGAATCCAAGAAGTCTGTCAGTGTCAACCCCATTGATGGGACCACAGAACCAGACACCGGTAGTTTCGCCTCACCTACCGGCTTGGTCGGTGACCGGTGGGACAACATAATCTCCAGCGAAGGTATTGCCCAGTCGCCAAGCACTGTCTCTAACGCTACCTCCAAATCTTCTCCATCAACATCGAACACCACTCCCAACTCAACCAAGCCGCCTCGCACTGAAGCCTCTGATGACATTAGGCACTACCCTCGCATCTATCGTGAAGAACGAGTCTTCAGTGGCAATCGACTCGGCAAACGCTCCGCCCTTCCCCGTCGCCATCACCACGATCCCACTCCAGAACAAGTCAAGGAGATGAAGAAGAAGTGGAAGAAGTATCGACGCAGATTCCGATTGGCGATCTTTACTGGTCTTGGTGCAAGCGCTTTGGCTTATGGCATTGGTGCCAAGATGGAGCGCGATGCTAAGGAGAAGAGGAAGGAGAACTGGGAGAAGATCTTAGAAAGGTCGAGAGGTAGATTCGATTGACTAAATGGTGGTGTTGGGTGGTTTTGGAAAACATGAGAGGAAGATGAGCTCCGACTCAAAGCGCTATGAGTCAAGAAATGGCTGGGGTGATGGTTGTTTTTGGAAGAAAGAGTAGGTTGTGGATGAGAGGAAAGTTTGACGTATTTTCGGATCTGCTTGTTCTTTTTACACTGGTTGCATGATCTCCGGGCGTGGCATGGTTTGCGTGGATATATACCGCTCACTTCTTTATGATTTACGAATAGCATGGAAGGCATGATTACACTACTCAGTCAAGGACTTTATATAGTCGAACGAATCGATGAGATTCCTTCCACTCCAGCTATCTTCATCGAGGCAAAGCTTCAGGCATTCTGCGGCTCTAGAGACATGTCTCATGAGCATTGTCCTGGCCTTCGAGAAGAGCGAAGATCAAGTAAGAAAGCATGTGGGTTCTTCACACCTTTTAAGAAGCTGTATTCGCTCCATTCTAGGTCTGGGGCTCTGCCTTTCAGATCTGTACCAGGGTGCTCGATTGAGTTGTACAATCTTAAGCTGCTGAGATCAAACCATCCCGCCGGGACGAGCAGGTGCTGCTCATGCCAGAAGTGATATGGGGAGCTTTATCTTAAGGCCTAGAAGGAAGGAGTGGGAGTCGATTAAGGGGAGCTTCGGGGATCCACCTCGAGCCCAAGTCGCCGGAAGATAGAGGTACATATCGTGCCAGGTCTGGCGTGAAGGGCTCTGCATTTATATTGCACCAGAGTCGAATCGGTCCAGTGGAGCTTCCGAGTGCTCACAAGACGCACGCTCATCCCCGAATCTGCCATGACTGAGCGTACAGTTTCATTTCTCAAGGCCCCAGGGTGTCTACTGTGGGCTACAGGGGAGTTATTACTATGGGTGTGAGGGAATGGGAACCAGCATGCGCGTTTTCACGTCATTCATTGCTTCATGGTATTTTTTACAGTTATGCTACAGCCGGGGTTTCTGCCCCATTACTTTCTCAACCCAGGGTCTGCGGAGCGGGAAGACGAGGGGAGGGCTTGCGAGGCTTTGGGCGCCTCGCCGTGAGGCCCTCCGCCTCGTCCTCGGTCGCGTCTCTGTTGCTATCAAAGCCGCTGTCGATGTCCGAGGAGACCTCGTCGTCCTCTCTCTCAATGCCGACGATTTGGCGCAAGGCCTTCGTCACTGCCACCAAGGTTTCTCCAGCATCTCCGAGAGTGCGGTTCGTCTCGGCGTCCAGCAAACCGTCGTCGGCGCCTTCGACCATGGCGTCTGGATGAGGTGGTCGAATATTAGGGAACGCGATTTCAGGCCGACGTGGCTCTTCGCGGGCGCGACTGTACGGTCCTGGAACAGCGCCGGGGAGACCAGGATCGATTGGAGGATACTGTGGGCTTGTCTCGTATCCATTGTAGCTGGAGAATGTCGGCCAGCGGTTGCCAATAGGCTCCTCGTCGGCAAGACCGAGTCCCTGCTCCAGCGCACTGAATCGCATGGCGCCCGGCTGGATTGGAAACGCGCCATAGGTTCCCTCGATGGCGCTCTGCGGCATCTCGGCGTCAGTGCTGGAGAGACTGCTGCCACGCTCGTGCATTGGCATGGTCTTGTGGCTGTTGCGCTTAATCTCTGGTCCACCTTCCGAACGCCATTGCTTGTGGCAGGAGAAGCGATTGACATTGCTCTCGCGCTGCTGTGAATCGTCGTCAAGGTCAAAAGGATCGCCAGAAGTGGCATCGGTCATGTGCGAGCTTGCAGTCGATGGGCGCACGATCTCGGCACCATGGTAAGAAGGATCGACAAAGCCGGCATCAAGATCAATCATCGATTGTACAGAGTCTCTGGTTGGATACATGGCACCTGAGCTTGGGATGCGAGAAAGGCCGACGGGTTCTGTAGCCATGCGCGTGGGCTGAGGACGGAAGCCGGGTGGAAAGTCGTCTGGATGACTCGCGGACGTTGTTTCTTCGTCTTCATCTGGATCGGCAGGCTCTGCGGTACCAAAAGTCCAGTCCATTGTGCCGCGCTTTGGTTGTGATGCCGGTGCGGCGCCGGGGAACTTCCACGCCCTGGTATCGCGCTTGGCAGCCGTGGGAGCAGCCGGAGCACCTGGAAAACTCCAATCCATGGTATTGCGGTTGTCTTTGTCGGAATTACCGTACGTATAGTTGTCCTCATCTTCATCATCGTCCTGGTGGTGTCGACCGGCTGGCTTGATGGTGTCTTCATTGATGGTGTCCATATGCATGGCAAATGTCGAGGTGGCAGTCTCGCCGAGCGAGACATCTGCGTCGTCGAGATCGAGCACAATCATGCTCTCGCGAGTTGGACCATCTTCTGTGAAGCTGCGCAAAGGCAGATCAGAGGATGACGACTGAGTCAGCTGTGGCAGTTGAGGCGTCTCCACTGGGGTTGTAAGCTGGTAGCCGGATGGGTCGTTCACATCATAGAGACGTGCAAGAGACTTCTCGCCTCTATTGGCAGACTTCTCGTTATGCTCTTGCTTGACGCGTTCTGCGATGCTGAGGACTTGTGTGTTGAGCGGTGGTAGTCCAGAGCCAGCAGGACCATCGTACCGAAGAGATTTGATAGCGTGCGAGGTGGGCATCTGGCTAAGTCGACGGGTAAACTCTTGGTCGAAGTCGTCTGAAGTGCTGAAGTTCCAATCTTCCGTCTCGTCTTCAACCTCTTTCTCATCATCGTCATTGCCTCGCATATTGCGGGCATCGGCCGGAGATGCCATCCATAGAGAAGCACGAGAGCCTCCTCCATGCTCCCAGACCATGAATTTCTCGATCAACTCGACCAAATGATTAGTAGAATAGGCTCTACTTGAGCCCTTGAGATACGGATGATCAAGGATCTCGGCTGCGGATGGACGTGCATGTCTGTCGGGATTGAGACAGAAAGTCACAAGATCGCGCAAGCCAGCGGAGTATTGGCTTCCTTCGAGTTGTGGTGGCGACGTGTCGATGAGACTAGGTATCATATCCGGAAACTTATTCGAGTACGGTGGGGAGCCGGTAGCCATTTCGTATACGGTGCAGCCATATGACCAGATGTCGACCTCTTTGCCATAACCCTCCCTCGTATTGTCTTCGCCAAGAGCTTCAATGATTTCGCGTGGCATCCAATGTGGAGTTCCAATGACTGTCTTGCGCTTGGTGTTGTCATTGTCTATGACGCCAACGATACCGAAGTCTCCGAGCTGAATCTTGCCTTGTTCGGTAATGTAGACATTTGCGCACTTGATATCGCGATGAATGATGTGCAGGTCATGGATGGACTTCATCGCCATCGCCAGCTCTCGTGCGATGGGGATGATGTACTTCTCTGGCAAGCCTTGAGACTTGCCGTCCTTCTCGAATGGCCGCATCAGTGTGCGCACGCTACCACCTGTGCAGTAGTCGGCGACGATCCAGAGCTGCGAGTGCCAATCAAAGGCATCGTGGATGAGGTTGACGTTCTTTGCGTTGTTGTCCTTCAGTTGTTGCAAAATGCTGACCTCTTTCTTGAAATCCCTTATCGTCTGATCGCGGGCATCACCAAGAGCGAAACCCTCAGACCAATCCTGCTCGTCGATATTCACGATCTTCACAGCAACCAAATTTCCGTTCCTCTGATCCCTGCACTTGTACACTCGACCAAACGCGCCCTTCCCGATCAGTTCCAAAAAGTCATATGGCGGCACAGCATTTCCTGACCGCTCTGCATTCCGCACAATCGTATCGTAAAGATCCTGCGCATCTTTCATCCTACGCGCCTTGTCCTGCTGATCTGCCAGAGAGCGGCCAGTCGGCTGCAGTCGAGAAGCATCCATGATGAAGGGTAGTGGTCGAGTCTTGCGTGGGCGCAGGTTATGATGATCCTTTCTGAATAGTTCAAGGAGATGCTCGCTTGGGAGTTCAGGCACCGGAGGGACGAGGTCTTCCTCGGCGACAGGCGTAAGTAGCTCGGCACCAGGCTCGACGTTCAGGTGCGGGTGAAAAATGGATTTCTTGAGCGACTCGGAAAAGTCCTCTTGCTCGGCTCCTTCCCAGAACTTTGTGAGCTTTGCTGTCTCAGGCTTGTCGAAGAGATTGGGCAGGGACGGCTTTCCTGCTCGCTTCCTCTGGGCTTTGCGCTCAGACTTGTCAGAATGGGCTTTGAGTCGCTGTCCAAGGCGTATTGCGGCCTCTCCAACGAGCTCGGTGATGGAGGTGGATCGAAGTTCTGCAGATTTTCTGTCAATATCTGGTTGCTCCGAAGGGCTTGACTGAGTCTCGTCGTCAAAGAAGGCATCGATCTTGCCAAGTCGCTCCTCCAAGCGAGCCCAAGCCCTGCGGTCAGCAGTCGCCTCTCGGCGCTCCCACAGTTTGAGACCGCGCGGGCCGGGAATTGAGACATGCGGAAGACATTTGACATCACGAGCACACAAGTTTTCACCGACGACGTTGTTGCCTCTGCGATGCCGCTGCCAAGCTGGACGAGACTCAGGGAGGTTGGACTTACTTTGGAAAGAGCTGGCGACGCTTTGCGTGCGCGACCGTAGAGCAGGAGTCGGCGCAGAAGTGGTGCTTGGACTGAAGACGGAATTTTCCGGACTGACGACTGCAGTCGAGCCTGGACTTGGAGGTGCCGCGCGCGAGTCGACGCGCTCGAGTGGATGAGACCGAGTCGAATGGAAGCTTTTCTTGGGTCGTAGTGGTGGGCCCTTTGAGCTGTCAGACTCGCTCGTGTTTCTGGAGCGATACGCCATGATGGCGGTGGTAGATGAGGCAGATGAAGGGATGGCAAAGGAAGGTGTTTGCATAACGTGTTTTGCGCGCAAGTGAGGTGAGCATACTGACCTGCGATCACAAGACTCCGTGCATTAGGCTATGTGTCGCCGTTGGATCTGCGGTCAATATCACTTCGACGAAGTTGCTCTTGGAAGGAGGAGCATAGCTTTCCTCCACCGCCGCCAGTTGACCTTTTGCGGTCAACACCGCACGTCAGTCCTTCGATATAGGCTCCATGCACCAAGCACGACTCCGGAGTCTCCGAAAACAAGTGGAAAGCTGCCCCCACAATTCTTGTGGATGAAGCTGGACCCGACAATGGTATCGCGTCGTCTCCTCGAAAGAGCACTGAAGTCGAGGACCCTGAAACTTTCCGCTTGGCGAGCCGACGCTAGTGAGCGTAGCGCGGTTGCCTGAGGGTGAGCTTTGCATCTGGGGAAGGAGCGAAGACAAACGTCACCTCCAACTGGCTTTCAGGTTTTCGAGCTTGGCATGTGCAACACAACATGTTTGGTCCGATGTGTGGCGATAGAGGAGCCTCTGTGTATCCGAAGCTCACATACACGTTGTAGGTCAAGACAGCATCTCTCATTCTTTCCATCCACATCACCCAATACTCCCAATTAGCGCCAGACGTAACCACACAGAATGTCAACTACACGTCCAACCAAGCCATCGACAGCGACAGCGAAGCCTCCAGTGAGACCTTCGCAGCGTGCCGCAGTCAAGTCTCCTTCCCGACCGACGCCCGCACCGGGAGCTCTCAAGCCATCTCCAGCCACGAATCCACGCACCAAGTCCAAGTCCTCAGCACCCAAGAACCCCACCGCCGCCTCCCTCCGAAAAGTCGGTCCTGCCCCGTCCAATGCCCAGAAGTCGGGCAACTGGGTCAACCGCACCGTCCAAAACAGCGTAGCAGGCGTGGGCAACTACGCAGGAGCTTTCATCACCTCGATTGGCAATTCAGTAAACAAAGTCGGCGAAGGAATCGGAAACCAGATCTCCAACACCACAAGATATTGGGGACAAGGTGTTGCAGGGTATGGGAATGATATCAAGGATGGTGTAGGTGTTGGTGGACCGAGAGTTGCTACCGCGGGGAACCCGTTGGGACTTGCTGGACAGGGGAGTGCGAAGGCTGGACCGACGAAGAAGATTGAGGGGACGGCGAGGAGGAGTGCTGGGGGAAGTGCGAGTAATCCTTTGGGCTTGAGTTAGGTCGGAAGATGTCGAGATCGGACGGATGGTGTGGAATATGCCGCACGGGCGGAGGACTGAATGCATGATTGCGAGAGGAAAATGAACGTATGAGTGTACCAACGGATGAGCTTCGTGATTTTGATATGGAAAGCAGAGATGCATGCCCCTTGTACTTCGGCGCCGTCTGCCACGATCATTTCTCTCGCTGGCACGTCACGCTTTGGATCGAGCATATAGCTGGTAAAGCGAAAGAACGTCCAATCCTGATAAAGTCCACTCCTGTGCTCTCAGCTGCCATTTTCCACGTCAGCTCCCACTCCATCGAAAGCACAGTCGCGTCGTCTTCGTGGCTGAGACGAGTGAAGAGCACCTCAGATTCGATGCCTCTGTCATTCCTTAGTATAAAATGTTCGCTTGGACCAATTGCGCATTGCATCCCATACAGTCCTTCCTTCAACGCTGTAAGTCATTACCAAGCTCCGAGAGCTTTCAGAAAGCCTGCTTCAAGACTTCCGGTATGGCTCATGCTGATAGACTGACTAGCAGTTACAACGAAGCTAGCTTCCGCTCCAGGAAGCAAAAGAGCACCCAGCTTGCTTGCTGCGAATCGCTTTGACAGCTCTGAAGTCCCGCTGTGCCAGTTCCAACTCCTACTTTTTCATTCCGCAAAGTCTAAATGACCACCATAAGCTCATGTCTCTTCAGTTTCTCATCATCAAACGCCGGGTAGTATGGCACCATGGCATCGGCCGACTGGACGTAAGCATCGTTGTACAGTCTCCAATACGGCGTTCGGACCTTTCGTGCGGGATGGAAGAGGCCAGCCCACACGTAATTCATGACTGCTCCCGTTCCAACCGCAAGCCTAATCGCATCGATTGCTTCTATCACTCGATCGATGACGTGCGGCGAGGTTTCGAACAGGTTTGGGTACAGGAGGTTGAGAAGATGGAGCATGGCATCTTCGCAGCCGAGGCCAACGACGCCGAGCGCGATATGCTTGACGACAGAAGCAGCGGTCTGCCGATGCACTTGGTCGCGATCGATAAGCGCATCTTCGAGGAGTGGAGTGACGGCGTAGACATAGTCTTTCGCCATCTCGCCGATGTACTCGAACAGGAAGGACAGTGACTTCAGAACACCGTTCTGTACGTTGAGTTCGGGCACGCGGTATTCGTTCATCAGCGCTGGCAGGACAGTGAAGGGCGCGCAAGTCTCGGCAACGATACCAATGGCAACAGCCGTGCAGACACGAGACTGACGCTCTTGTACTCGAAGGTTGTTCAGAAGGGTAGCAAGGACATCTTGCGGGCCGATGGCCTTGGCAATGAAGCCAAAGGTGTTGTTTGCTGCACGTCGAATTCCCTTCTTGTGCGCTTTCAGCATGTCGAGAAGCTCGAAACAGATACGCATCCATTCTCTGGCATTGACAGATTCTGGTCCACGGTCTGCAATACGTCCAACAAGGTCGATTGTGTTTTCCTGCACTTTCTCGTGTCGATTTCGAAGAATTGGCGTCAAGCGAGGTAGTAGATCCTTGATAGGTGGCTGCATGCTGCTGATACCCACAACAGTGACGATGCTCCGCATAGCTCCAAGAATGCTACCGAGGACTTCCGGATATTCTTCACCGAGATATTCGTACAGCACCGAGCTAAGCCTGCCAAGCAGCACGTCTTCATCGCACTGCTTGAGCACAATGGCGATTCTGGTGATGAGGTCCGCTGCCTGCTGTCGAACAGTCGCAGATTTGTTGTTGAGCCGCCAGAGGATCGTACTGACGATTTGAGGCAAGTAAGGCTTGCACCGGGTGCCAAGCGCGTTGACAACAGTACCGAAGCCGTTCAGAAGAACAATGTCCTCAACACTCTGTTCCTGGAACGAGTGCAGAATACCGTCGACGAGTCGTTCTTCGAGACGCTCATTGATATCAGCGGCGCCCATTGCAGAGATGACCTTTTCGATGGTCTCGACGGTCATCTTGCGGTAGGCCTCGCTTTCATCCTTGAGGTTACCAACAATGCGCTCCACGATCTCGCCAACGCCAACCTTGTGTCCAAGATCGACTGTGGTCTCCACAACTTGCTTGTAGTTGCGCTTGTCAAGGGCCATTCTTCTCACCCAGAAACTCTTAAAGAAGTCGTTCAGAACGGTGTCCTTGAGGTACTGCGCAGTGACACCAGCACCGCCAGCGCATTGACTGATGACCTTGAGCACAACCTTTTTCATCTCCTCGTCAGGAGACTGGAATTCTCGTAGCAGAATTTCCATGATCTGTGATGTGTAGTAGTTGCCGTACTCTTCGTCCATAAGAGGGATAATGTACCCCACAGCCTTCAAGAAGCCGGCCAGACCCTTACCTCGCTGCTTTCTGGCACCGGTCCATAGAGGATTGAGGATGTCATCGAAGCTTTCAATACCGAAGGGATTCGAAGCTTCAGCTAGAGCAGCTAGAGCAAGAGAAGTGACCGTTCTCACTTTGGCCTGTTCGTCATTGAGATTCTCGCCGATGCAATCAACAAGTCCCTTCAAGTGCGGCAGTACAGCGCAACCCATGAGAATGGGGATCTGCTGCACAATCTTTACTCCGGTATGTCGAGCTTGCCATGACTTCTTACTCTTGCAGACTGCTTTCAAGAATGGAAGCAGTGTTGGAATGCCAAGCGCAGAGGCAACAACTGCGAAAGCACGGGCTGTGGTGTTTCGCACGTACTCATCAACGTGATCAATGTCGGGTCGCATGGTACTAATCATCGTTGCAAGACCTGCGGCCTTGGCAAGGTTAGAGATGATTTCTCGACCTTCCACTCGAGCGTAATAGTCCTGGTCGATGAGAAGTGGCTCAATAACAACCAAGATCTTGTGCACATATGGTCGTACTAAGTCGTCGAGTTTGTAGAGCACACGATCGATGACTTTGACTAGCAAATGTCGTTCTTGATCTTCAAGAGATTTTTCCATGAGTAGTGGAAGGATTTGATCGAAAAGAGGCCCAGCTCCAAACGAGCGCGCATTATCTGTCAATTGTCGCAAAGCGGTCTTTCGCATGGGCGGGGTGCCGTTCTTGACTTTGAGCAGCAATCTCATGATTTTGCGTTGCTTGAGCTCTTCCACACTAAGGTCGTTCTCGTCCGCGCCATCCACAAGCTTGCCGAAGTAAGCCATATCCTCTGCCTTGAAGAATTGGAGATCACCGACACCAGGAATGTCTGATGGTAGCTGCTTGCCCATTGAGCGAGGATCAACCGGTTCCTGGTTCATGAAGCCACCGGTATTCGCTGGTGTCGCTGATGGTGCAATGCGTCGAGCAGGTGCTCTGAGCGGCTCGTAGCCAGGAGGCGGTGTCAAGATCTTGTATCCCTCAGTAGGGAGCATCTCGTCCAGTTCCTCATCGGACAAAGGAGCATTGCGGCTGCTGATGTCTGTTCCAAAAGCGACCACAGGTGCTGATGGAGTCTCTGAGGCGCCATTGCTCTGGGGCGCGGCACCTCCATCTGCCGAGGAGACAAGGTCCCATTTCGACCTCTTCTTCGGCGCAGCAGCAGCCTCTCCGTTCACAGCTGGAGTTGCATCCCAGCGCGACTTCTTTGGCTCAGCATCTCCATTAGTCGCATGCCCGTTCACGCCGTTCGTCTCGGCATTGCCGTTGGTTGCTGATGCTGAGTCGTCGTTGTCCCATCTTCGCTTCCGCCGTCTTGGTTTCTCCGCTGCTGCTTCTTCACTCGTTGCATTTCGATCTTCGGCCTCTGGCGTCTTGTCTTTGAGTGTAGCCTGGTGCTCGACGCCTTCCATCTCATCATCGCCGTTCGCAATCTTCTCCTTGTTCTGTTCCTCGATGAGCTTTTGAACTCGCGCCTCCTCGCGCTCGATTTCGCGCTCCTGCATCGTTTCGCGGTACGATTTCTGGCCGTCGCCGTTCAAAGTGCGCGCTGTGAAGCGCTTCTGCTGGTAGTCGCTCTCTCTGCTCGCGATCTGCGCCTGCTTCTCCCGACTTTGCAGGATATCGTCCTCGGCCGTCTCGCCCTGTGCCCATTCTCCAATCTGAGCGGCCGTAGCCGTATACTGCCCGACTAATCTTCCGTCATTGCCATCATCAGCATCTTCCATATCCTGGTCATCGTCGACGGCGATGGAGGTGTCGTAGCCAGCATACTTGTCGCTGGTGTCGTACAGATCCTTGTCGAAGTTTTCCGCGAGCGAGATCTTGTTGTTGTTAGTGCGCTGGCTGGAGGAGTCCTTGAAGCCTTTCTTCCCTGATGCCGCGTTGCGCTCCGCCTGCGCTTGGCGCACTTTCTCGAAGTCCGCTGTAGCATTTTTGTCAGCACATATCGCAGACCGCAGCCAGCCTGCCGAGTACTTACCGTCAGACATGTCGGCTGCGGCGGCGGACTTCCGCGGCGACAGCTATGTGTTGGTCAATATCAGACTGCGCGATCCAGACTGTCAGATGGTAAGTAGTACCTTCGCGGCAATCGCTGAGCGTAGTGCGTTAGAGGAGAGGTGGATGCTGTCTCGGTTTCGAAGGCGAAGACATCTAGAATCCATGTTAGACTTTTGCGGGACTTGCCGAAGCCGAAGCCGACAAACTTTCCCGAGTCGCGCCCTTTGCTTTCACTCTACCGCAACAAAATAAAATACGGAGGAACTTCAGCAGCAGAAATAACACATTGCGAGTCAACTGTGGCCCCTACGCAATGCACATATCGATAATCTGGCTGCTCCCTGCCATCTTAAATCCGCATGGCCTAACTACGATGTTGCCGCAAAGAAGAATATCGTCTTGTCACATGGAAAATCGAGTACGTGAATAGAATCAAGTCAAAGCCACCTGGCCCGGTCATAAAACGCATGCACTCAATACTGGAAGCTACTTTGACACTCACACACCTTGACGGGCTCGAAATGCCACTGCTCATGTCTTTCCATAGGCTCAGCTAGAGACCGAAATTTGGTGAACACCAACCTTTCCGGCATGTCGATTTATCAGCTGCGCGGTCTCCACATCATCCCTATACTCTGCGATCTCTTGGGGCGTATGATGGTGGTTGCCGGACCTCTGGCTCACATCAGCTCCAGCATCCAGTAAGAGTCTCACAATTTCGAGATGGCCACCTTCTGCTGCAGCCGCCAGAGCTGTGGCGCCCATATAATACCCACCGCCAGCATTGACTTCTGCTCCCGCGGCCATGAGCTTTTGGACCAGCTCAAAATTGCCTGATGATGCAGCTGCCTGTAGTGCTGTCATCCCCCTGTACTTCGAAGGAGGCGCATTAACATCGCTACCCTCAGCAAGCAAGCGCTCAGCAATCTGAGTATATCCTCCGCTGGCGGCCGCCTGGAGTGCAGACCTGCCAAAGTGATGCGCATACGGAGCATTTGCGTTGGCGCCTCTCTCGAGGAGAACTCTAACAATGGCTGAGTCTCCGCCTTCACAAGCTGCCTGGAGCGGAGTACGGCCCATGTATCTGTGGGCTTGTAAGTTCACATCGGCGCCGGCTTGCAGCAATCGAAGCACAATGGCCTCATGTCCGGCACCAGCGGCAAGGGCAAGCGCCGCATGACCGCCATTGCTTCCTCCAGGAGCATCGATGAATGAACCAGAGTCAATCAATACCTTCACTACCTCAAGATGGCCAGAAATCGCAGCCGCTTGCAAAGCAGTTCCTCCGTAAAAGCCTCTGGGCGGTTCGTTCGGCTCTTGGCTCTCCTTGAGTAGTCTGGTCACCAATACAATGTCGCCTTGGAATGCGGCAAGCTGTAGCTCGGTCCAAGCCTCTGCGTCGTCAATGTCATCGTCTTCTTCGGCAATCATTTCGTTGCGAATTCTTACACTGCGAAGCTCTCTGTTCGATAGTGCGAAGAAGTTCTACCATGACGCGCGGGGTCAAATTCGTCTGCCGAGCCGGTTTTGATGAAATGCTCCAAGTCTACGAATCCTACGGCAGCTTTTCTACTATCACGGACATGCTTGTTGCAGTCGGAGCAGAACGTATGTATGAGCATTGCTCATGACCTCTGAGCCTGAACGTCGACTTTTCGAGGAGCTGGAAAATATTGCCATGCAGTAACAAAGGTCCCGAAGATCTGTGCCAGACGTGTTCAGACAAGCGTCGACCTGAGTCCCAGACACCGACAGCCACTCACATCAACTGCGCGCGACTCTCCCATTTGCTTCAGGCCACGCCCGACGCACGATTGGAGCCCCGATACCCCGACATCACACTCGTCATACAACAAATTCTCTCACTGCTGGCTTCGGCACTGACACCGCGATCACTGCAGTTACTTCGCCTCATAGGAACAGTGATTGGCATCAACACATGCCTAAGCCCATGGCACGTCAGTCCACAAGAGCTCGCCAAGAACCACAAAATCTTCGAGAAAGCATCGATGCATCTACCGGATGTGACTCGGAGGCCCACGCACATGGCCAAGACCCTTGGTCCGCAATTCCTTACGACGCAATGCTTGAGCAGTCCAATGCTCGAAAAGTCGGAGTCTTGGCTATACGTGTCCAGCATGCCACCTGCAGACCCTACCGGGATATTGCTGTATGCTGAACGCCCAACCTTGGCAAAGTGGTCCGACTTGCCAACAACATCTCTTGGGCTTGCTTCTTGACCGCAACATGCTCGGTACGTGGTGACACGTAGAATGGCCGGACTTAAGGTGTTTCTCGCGATCCACACCTACTCCATTGTATCGCCAAGTATTCCTGAATTCTCATCAAGCCATACCCAGCTTTTCTTGACTGCATTTAGGTTGACGCGGGAAAGCGCCAAGCATCTCGCGACAAGCCTCCACTTCAAGAAGAGTCCTCCCGACCCTCCGCGAAGTGCTTGAATATATCTCACCCTCCTTCAGCATTCGGGATCTTGGCTTTACACGCGGGAGCCTCGGTAAGGATCGTCGCAAATCCAGATCTCTTGGCTTAGGATCACGCTCCGTCTGGCATTATTGCTGCTCCGGCAAGTACTTGCAGTGCCCAGAAAGACGGCGTCGAATTTACGTTTCAAAAGCAGAGCGTCGCAGCTACCCAGAGCTTGATATATTCTTCAACTTCAAGAAGAAGATCGACGCTAAGCAAATAGGCGTCTTGGCAAGGATAAGATTGATGTGCCGGATGCATTGGGTAACGACATCCTCTTATCTTTCGTTGATTTCTTCTTCCGTATGGCTCGCGCCGGTCGATCTTACCATTCTGATCTGACCCTTCCCAGTTGTAGGCTGTACAGGTCCTGCTTGGCCCGAGAAGCCATGCCATCATTGATGTCTGACGCCTCGGAGACGGAGCCATATGCACTCCCACACAGCCTGCAGGATCAATTGGAACAGATTTAACCCAGGCTACCTCTGATACTTCATAGAGTTGTGAAGTGGGATATACCGGGGTATTTCCAATAGATTTTGGTACAACAGGCAACGAATATATTACCCGCCGAATTGGCTACGAATACATCTTATCTTGAGCCTCGTCTCATTGCCGCGGAAAAGTGCAGAACAAGCAAAGCAGAACACATTCCCTGGCGTCACAACACGAAAATGGTCTCTTCGACTTTATGGGGTCGGCTCCTGCCGACGTGGTCCTTTCTCCCAAGCTGGTCACAGCCGGGCAAGGCCTTTCTCAGAGCACAAATCTTCCTTGGTGAGTCTTCTCTTGCCCTACTCATATAAGCCCCAGTCCATCATTCTACGATTTCTACAAGTCATTCAAACACGACAGCCCAACATCGCATCCATCCTGACATATCAGGAACCCAGACACCGACCACGAAAACTACGACGCAATCCTAAAACAAAACACACGTCGTAAC
Organism: Pseudocercospora fijiensis CIRAD86; assembly: GCF_000340215.1. Classification (NCBI taxonomy): domain Eukaryota; kingdom Fungi; phylum Ascomycota; class Dothideomycetes; order Mycosphaerellales; family Mycosphaerellaceae; genus Pseudocercospora; species Pseudocercospora fijiensis. The sequence goes on along the minus strand of NW_006921539.1, from coordinate 1,838,177 downwards.
TCCCTCAACCGACAACAAAGTTCAAAATCCCTCACACTCTCCTCAACAACAGCAGTCATCACCGTTGCTCCCATGCCCTCAACCATGCCACCTACCTCTTCCCACTGTCATCGTTGTTCAGGCGACGGCACCGTCCCCAAGCCTTGTCCTCACTGCAAAGCCTCTGGCAAAGTTCGTCGCACGTCGAGTTGTGTTGATTGCGATGCCGAGAGGAATGGATGTGGGAACTATAACTGTCGGAGTTGTGATGGCGTTGGACTCGTGCTGAGTGAGAGTGATTGTTGGAATTGTAATGGAAGTGGAAGTGGACTGAGGTTGAGTTGTGGGGATTGTGGTGGGAGTGGGGTCAGTGTAGTTGGTGAGGAAGGGAGGAGAGATTCGAGGGAAGGGTAGAGGTTGAGGGCCAGTCGGGGATCTAGATGTGGTTCTTTGCATCAAGGTGTTGGTCAATGGAAAAGAAAGCGATGGGGTCGGTCTGATGTAAGCGATGGGCGCTGGTTTTGGTGCTGGCTGATATGTGTCGGGATGCGATGTTTTCTGCTCTCTTTCTTGTTGGTATTGTGTATGATCAGTCTCTCGTAAATGACGCTTTCGATTTCTCATCATCTACATGTAGCTTCCATTACGTTTCGCGCGCAGGCCGATAACACCGTTCGTGCTTCAGCTTTCATTGATGACTTTCATTGTCTTCGCTGATTTGGTGAGGAGCGCCAGGCTGCTGTCGTCTCTTAGTCACATTGTGACTTCTCGCCACGTTCGTCTCCTGGAAATAGCTCAAACCTGTAGCGAGTGCTATCAATCAGGGTAAACGGACACTTCTCAATCTCTTCTCGTGGGCATCATTCAACGTTCACAATGACAATTTAAGCAGTCTCGTTCAAGAACGGAAGAATGAAACCTAATAAGGCATGTCGACTGCCGCCAAGATGAATGATGACATTTTCTTGATTAGTTCATGAAGCTACTATGCGTCGGCAGTTGTACAATGCCAAGCATGTAGTCATCTTGGTATTGCTGAACCGACACTCATCCTCTTGTTCAACGTATGACGGGAAGTGGATCCCGTGCATGGAAAAAATCCGCTGGATACATATGCAATCCAGTGATGGCTTCAAGCGGGAAATATGGTTGGCGTCAAGTTGCAGTGGAGCGTTATGTTCTGGATTGATGTAACCCGTCCAGACTCAGTGGAGTCCAGAATGGATAATGAAGTTCTCGCGACGAATTGCGCCAAGGTGATCGATTGCAGTGGCTCCGCTGTAGATGATGAAGTGTTGGAAAGCCTCGGGAATCGCAGTCTTCTCTGGTCATGGCAGGACGGTGTGAGAGTGCGCTCTCTCTTATGGCGATATACTCTCCAATTGATCGAGTCCAATCGCTTCGAGTGCTGGACATGTGCTGGATTCCTCCAAACAGTATCCCATCAGGAGACGAAGCGGGCCGTCTGCAATCGTGTCGGCATGCCGTCGCCATAGAAGCAGGGGCTATATCAGACTTTCTGCGCGCCGATCCGTGCCTATCTGTGATACAACCAGACGGGCAAAGTAAAAGATGCCCAGAAAAATACTTCGTTGACTGCGTCCGCGTGCTCTCCTCCCGTAAGTCATTATAAACCGATATCAATCAAAGGTGTACAATCGGCCGTGATCGAATTCAGTGGCTCCATCGGCAAATGTTCATATCAGAGTTTCCTTCAGAAGCCCGCTACCGGACCGTCCCTATCTTACACGTTGCTAAGGATCCACTATAGCCCTGGCCCAGGCACATTAGATACAGCTAGACCCTCGCTCCACACTGCAGGAAAACATACGTGTGACTCCATTGACTTCTCCGTCCTGTTGGCTTCTGTGCTGTCGCAAGCGTTCCACCGAGGCCCTTGGGCACTCTCATTACATGCCACAGGCGGAGAAGCAGAGATAAGAAAGAACGCAAGCGTTTCGATTTGGCGAGAGAAGATATAAGGCAGGCGCGCGGATATGTGGCAGAGAAAATATCATCAACCTTTCGTCCATCACCTACCATACCATTTCGATCAAGAGCGACAAGGCTCCACAGCCTGATGCCCTCAACTTGCAGATCTTGTCGAGGAGTTGGGCAGGTACGGACGCCATGTACCTATTGTAACAAGACTGGGCAAGTTCGACAGACGAAGATGTGTCCGCAGTGTCGAGGAGCGTCAGGAGAAGTCGACTGCGGGGAGTGCAGAGGAAGAGGACGATCGATCCGAGTGGTGGTCTGCCAGATATGCGAGGGCTCCGGTCGGCGACCAAGCTACGGCACTTGCGTAGACTGCGACGGGAGTGGAACCACTTGAGGGACGACCGAGGCGGCGAACAGGGTCGCGCTTACGGCAAGCTTTGATATGCGACCTGTGTCAAGCACGAGCGATTTGCTGAAAGAGAGCTAGCATCGCTAGCCGCCGGTCATGCAGCGTGGATTTTTTTTCCTGGGTTGTTGATTGACGCAGCTGCATCGTGGTGGCCGCACAGGAGGTGTGCCGCGTTCCAAGCTGTCGATCGAGCAGATGCTATCAGCCGCAACCGCAACCGATACAACAAGAGCACACAAGTCCCCCGGAGTGCGAAGCCCTGGAGCACAGTACACTGGAATTCTACGCCTAGCTCACAAAACCAGCGCACCGGAGCAGGCTTCTCTCGCAGCTTTAGCATCCGGGCCTGATCCGGACTGGCAATCCGTCCCGGTCTTTACCACTGTGAGAGCTGCTGTCATTGCAACACTTTCATATGTCATTCATCCGGCCTCGTGGCCGCTCAGAAGGTCGATATACGGTTCTGAGCGCCGCCAAGATGCAACCGTCCGACCAAGCTCGTCAGCTGTCCTCACAGCCTGTCGTGAGAAGGCCAGGCGAATGTCTCGCGTGAGCATGGATTGTCTGATCACGATGTGATCTGTCGACTTGGCCTGCAGGCCGTTTCATCAAGCAAGCTCGGCGAGGTCGAATTCTTCCATGCCGATCGGATTGAACGCACAAACAATTGCTCCTCTCGCAAGCGCAGACAATGTCGGTGGACCCATGGCAAGTGCTTTCTTTTCTCGTTCGATCGTCGCCTGCCTGAAATGGATGTCGAAGCGAAGTTCTTGCTGTTTTTTGGTTGTGATCTGTACAATACCGTTAGTGTGACAGAGTCGTTAAAGCGATTTTCTTGTTTGTCTAGCTCAGTCAGCCTGATATATACAGTTCACAGCGAAAGCTATGAAGCAAGTATCGATAACGCAATTGCTTTCACCTGTACGGAAGTTGCGAGCCTCAGGCCAAGATGCATGGCGCTAGAGAAAGCTTGATTTGCGGATGCAGGCGCGAGCCGCATGTCGGCCAAAGCAAGCAAGCCAAAGGCCTCCTGGCTTGTGTGGATGGTTATGGTTGTGCGCGTGTGAATACCGCTGGTGATTGCGCGCATTCTCCCATTTGCCCTTGCGATTTTTCTGGATATTGCCTCGCCAACTGCTGCCTCTTGCACGCACCTGGGAGTGCGCATACACACGGCCGGCGATGGATTCGAGCAGAAAGCGAAAAGCGGCGCCCAACGCGACTCCCACCAACACCGGGGGCAGCGCATCCAAGAAGATCAAGTTGCTGGTGAGTCGCCGCCGTTCTCTCGGTGTCTTCTGCACACGCGCAGTGTTGCGAGATGGATGCGGGCGCGGGCGCTCAGGAAGTGCGTGAGGCGGCGGAAGATGTTGTCGCGAAGATGCAGGGCGTGCTCGCGGTGACGAAAGGGAAGGGAGCTACGCGACGGGTTGAAGTGTCGAGAGCATGGGCGGTGGGCGGCATCTTGAACTACCCACCACTCAAGCAGCACTTCCGCCGTCCGCCGCGCTGCACCAGACGCACTGCACAGTCCAGAGAACTGCCAACCCGCATAGACCAAGAAATCCAGACTAACATGACATGTCTCGCTGCAGAACTCCAACCCGGCACCGCCAGCAAACGGCGACGGCAACCTGAGCGCAGTGCAGAGAGTCGGCTTCAAGCTGATCACGCAGCTCAGTAAAGCCAGCGACAAGACGTGCGTAGCATACTCACATTCAAGCAAGCTCGATCTCTTGTGCTGATGACTGCTGCAGGAATCGTCCCATAACAGATGCCTTCCAAGAACTCCCTTCGCGAGAAGAGCTGCCGGAATACTATCAGGTCACCCGCCTGCCAATAGCTATCGATACCATTAAGGAGAAGCTCCAGAAAGATGCGTATCCTACAGTCAGTGCTCTTGAGAGCGACTTCAAGCGGATGATCCAGAACGCGAAGGACTACAACGAGCCGAAAAGCATCATCTACGAGGACGCCGAGCGGATACGCAAGCTCATTTACAACTTCATGAAAGTCAACAACCCAGAGTATTCCCGGAACCCCAATTATTCTGCCGTTGCCACCCCGATTCCAGATGCTACTGCGCCGCCGTCGTTGACGAAGATCACGCTGACAAACGGTGCCCATGCCAAAGAGAATTATAAGCCTGTACAGTCTCGGGAAGCTGCAAAAGATGAGTCGGCAAGCAAAGATGCCAGTACGAAGCTGCGTCTATCTGTCGCCCCAAAGCTTTCAGAACCCCCTTCCGATCGCAAGTCGTCGGTTGCACCCAGCGCAGCTACTGGCGGAGACGACTTGGAGCAAATAGACATGGACTTCACTGGCAAATCCTTCCAAGAAGCCCAAGAGATGATCTGTGCCGAAGCTATTCAATACACCGATGAGGACGGCATGGCAATTTTCACACCTTTCGTGTATCTGCCGAGTAGGAAGCTGGAAGATTACTACAAGGTGATCAGACATCCAGTGTCAATCAAGGGTGTGCAGAAGCTTGTGAAAGGTGTACATGGACGCAATCCTCCAACAGGCCACACCGACTTCAAGACTTGGGATCAGTTTGAACAAGAGGTCAGCTTCATCTGGCGCAATGCTCGGGACTATAACGAGGATGGCAGTGACATGTATCAACTGGCAAATGAGTTCGAGGTAGGCAACGATACTATTTCGGAAGTCTTGTGATCTAAGCTGACGCGATCAGGCATACTTCAAATCCCGCCTCGCAGAAGCGAAGGAGAAGGTGGAAGAGCCAGCCAGTACAAGACTCAGGCTGGGAGGTCCAAAGCCGCCACAGAAGACTGGTATCACCTTAAATCTGTCGCAGCACCGCGGTTCTCCGACACCTGGGGTCAGCGTTGATAACGAAGCTCTGGCGCGCCAACGAGCAATGGTGCAAGCTGGTGCGAATGGACATCAAGCACAGCAGCGGCCAACGCCAACAACAAACGGTGTTGTCAAGCCTTCACCACAGCCTACAGCTCCTGATGCGCCGCGGCCGCCAAGCAGCGCTCAGCTCCCCGCGCCGCCTGGAGGCGCTTTCAGGAATGAGAAGATGTCGACAATGTCGCCTGCGCCTCAGCAGGCACTACCTGCACACCCCCTTACGAATGGCATGATGCCACCACCACTGATGCGGCCTCCAAGCGGCTCTCCGTTCCCTGCTGGAATGGCTGCCCACGCTCCAAGCTACCATTATGCGCCGCCTCATGCATTGCCCCAGACGGCTCTTCGAAACTACCCAGCATCGCAAGCGCTGCTCCCTGTCGTCAAGCTGTCGACGCATCCACAGCTCCGAAACATTACTACACCATACAGCTTGGACATTACGCCTCACGCAACTTTGTCACACCAGAGCACCACCATCACGCTGCCGTCAACGCATTACTATCTGTCCATCGCCCCGACAATCTCACGCGAGCTTGCGGTGGGTCGCGCATACAAGCTGTTCGTCAGTGTCAATGGGACTCGTCTTACGCAGCGGGATACACAATTCCATGCAGACACTGGCAAGCGGACGCACGTGTACGAGGGTAGTTTGGCGCAAGGTGTCAATAGAATTGAGATCGAATGTGCCGCTGCCAAGATTGGTGAGAATGGCGATGGCAAGGGCTTGGATGTTGAGAAGGTGACAGTGTTTGCCAATTTGCTCAGGGCGTAGGCATTCTCGCTCAGTATTGGTATGTAACAGGAGACAGCATAGCATCATTACTGAAGACCATCCCACTGGCTTTCGCTTGCGACGTTGCGATGCTTTGGACATGCGCAATCACACATCTTGCGTTCGAACTGCGGCCGGGCGAGGAAGGCAGTCCGCTTCCTCAAGAATAGCAGGAGCGAATGCCAAGACGAGTGAAGCACGCGCGCCTTCCTGCTTTACTGTCTCAATGCCTGCACATGGAATCAACAACCTCGAGTCTGCTCAACCCTTCACTTGTTTTAGCAACACACGTCGACGACAACAAACATTCGCTTCCACGACCTGCCATCTTCCCGGCACATCGAACCCCACTGCCGCTCTCGCTCCCACAAGCCCAAGCCAGCAACGACTTCTTCAGGCGTACCCAAGCAAAAAAGCAATGCATCAAGCTAACATCCTCGACTGGTCCACCCTCTCTCCCCGCGCCATCAAAGAAATGATCTTCCTCTGGATCTTCCTGCACGTCCTCATGCTCTATTACGCGTGCAAGCTTGCCAGGAGGTTTGAGGAAGCCATCGATGAAGCAGATATGGATGTGCGACTCGGCATGATCGAGGACGCAATCATCTCGGTGGGCGGCCGGTACTTCTTGCAACTCATCCTTTGGAGAATTTGTCTGACCTTGGTCGCGGCGCAGTCTTCTGATGGGCCGTTCTTTGGTTCGGTGGACTGTGGGGAGGGTGATGGGGCGAGGTGTTGTGTGCATGTGAGAGAGGTGGTGGTTAGGCGTGGTTGATTGAGGTGGTGAGTGCCATCTGGTGTTTACTAGGTAGGACGGATGCTAAGTGGCAGGCCGCTTCGGCCTTGGTCCTCCCTGGAAACGATGGTTTGTAAGGTTCTGCAGATGTGGCGAAGGTCGACGAAGGGAATGTCAAAGAATTGAGGGTACAATGCCGTTGCCGCAATTTTATCTGCTGTCTACGTTATCTCTGATCCTACCACATATCTCTCGTCCAGGTCGGACATTGACTATGCTGCGCATGTCGAGCATGTCTTTCCACAGCATGAGTAACTCAATTCTCCTGTACTGAGTAGACTACAATGTCAGGATGTCATTGAATCATTCTGCTGCTGCTCATATCTGCACAGCCAACTGGTCAGCCAGAGCCTGTACAATTATCCATGATGACGGTTCGTCTTTGTTGTTGCTCCAAGAGAAGGAAAAGTTGGAGAGCTACCTTCTTCTCGGGGTCTTCTTGTAGACTTCCCTCCACCTTCCACCTTCTTCCTTCCGCAGTGTGACTTCTACCTAGCGGAAAGAGCCTCCCTGCCACACAAAGACACTCCTTACGCTTAATCAGGAAGAGGCTGAAAGGGACATCGGAGATCGGGGAAGAGAAGTCTGTTCAGCATTTGCAGCTGTCGACTTGCACGATCCACGACAAGGGTTCGGGTTGCCCGCATATGCAAGTGTCACTTCGATACGCACACATGCGAGATGCCGTCTGAGCACTCACAAAACTGGAATGAATTGACTCCAGCAGGGATACTTCATGACCATTAGCGGCTTATTCTGTGAAGGATGAGGACCCAGTTCCTGGCTCAAAGAGAAGGCCTCTCAAATGGCACTTGTTACTATGATGGCACGGTATAAGCACAGTCATAGCCTCCTGGTGCTGATCAGTGCTGATCACAAACGGAGATCCATAGCAGCGCTCCATCTCTTCGGCAGCGAGTCGCTCTACCGTAGGATGTCAGTGACCGTCGCTCGAGGATGAGTAGGGTGAGAGAGCTTACTTGTGATCCAGAACTCCGCAAGTGGAAGAGTGACCTGACCAGCATCATGCTGCTCCAAACAGATATCGAACGGATGCTGCTTCGCGGTGGGGGTTGCGACTGCGATCTCCACGGGTGACCAGATGTCGAGCTTGCACGCTGTCGAGGTCATCAGTAAGAGCCGGAACTGGGGTAATGATACTCACCAGCAGCATTGAGGTTGCCGGTTGTGCGACGATAAGCCATCTTCGCTGTCGTCCCGTGGGCTGTCTATCGACGCTGAAGCAGGTGTTAGATGAAGGCGAGTGGCCCAGTTGTGGATCCACTTCGCCCATCTCGCTTGGCAACGGCGAACTGTGAAGCTGGAGGATTGCGCATCTTTTACGCTGCTGACGAATTTCACGACTTCCACTATCTACTACGCTTTCTTCGCATCGCGTTCTGCCTTTCTGAGCGCACGCTTGCGAATATCTACATGCATCTTTCTGTTGATGTTGAGCACAACTCCGTTCATGGTGCCTGCAAAGCTCGCAATTGCCCAGTGCATGATCCCATGTGACCAGTAAGGAGTGCTTGTTGCTGCAATACCCTGAGCACCGCCCGACCTTCCAATCCTCGACAGTGCAGCGCGAACGAATTGCTTGGGGGTCGGAATCAGTGCAGATGATCGCTTGATCTTGCTCATTGCTGAGGTGACTAGGTAGGACTGCACGAGCTGAACCTGAATGTTGTAGGGCGCAAGCTCGCCACTGAGAGCCGTCGACCACTGCTGCAAGAAGGCCTTACTGCCGCTGTAGGTTGCGAGCAGAGGTGTAGGCATGATGCCGCCGAAAGAAGCCATGGTCAAGATCAGCCCGCGCTTGCGCTGAATCATGCCAGGCGTGATGAGCTGGGTGACACGAAGAGTGCCGAAGCAATTGATCGTGATTATATCCTTCATCTCCTTCTCTGGTGTCTCGCTGAAAGGCACAGGTATGCTGTGACTTTGACCAACATTGTTGATGAGAATCGAAATGTCGAGATCACCGACTAGCTTTTTCAGGTTCGAAAAGTCCTCGTCTCTATTCGCTGCGAAGTCCATGGCGTAGATCTTGGTTTGAACGTTATGCTTTTGCTGAATTTCGGAGGCGAGCGTTTCGAGCTTCGATTGTGTTCGTGATACCAGCAGGATATTGAATCCCTTGGCCGCAAGCTGCAGGGCATATTCCTTTCCAATGCCATCGGAGGCGCCGGTCACCACCGCCCATGCTCCTTTCTTGCCAAACTTGGACAACTGTCACATGTCAGCAGTCATACAGTACTGTCCAAGGGGAATTGAATACCGAGATGCCTGGCAGGATAAAAAGTGACGCGATAAGTCGCCAGAAGGAGAAGATCTTCACCGAGATGAAGAGCAAGCCAATGAAAGCAAAGACGTGTGTAGAGGGCGCTGCCCAAGGGTCAATTGGCGATATACTCTCCATTCTGACAGTCCCTTGCTTCCTGATATTGAGAGGAGTGAATGATTCAAGGAGACGGCAGAACGTGGAAGAGCTCGACGTGACGTTTGGAGTGGCTCCTCCTCTCTCGGGCTTGGCCAACGCGACCACTGCGCGTGGATTTGTCTGCAGAACAGTACAACACCACCCAGACATCTGCATCGCGACCAGCATCTGACCCCATCACACACTCGAGCATTAAAAGCATGGCCAGCTCGATTGCGTCCTATCTGCCACCGGGCGATGGCTATCTGCCGAAGTGGCTGTTGTTTGTACGTGTTGCGCCCTTTCCTGGCCTCATTGTAGCCTATAATACTTACATATGCTAGATCGCTGTCGTTTCGACAGCCAACAGCGTCCAATGTTACATCTCCACTGCTGGATCCAGGCAGGTGTACGCTGGCAAGCCGCCTCTCAAGGCCATGAAGGGGTCCTCAAAAGGCACAGATCTGAGCCCGGTCAATGACCTCAGCGCCAGAACGTTTGGCACTTGGACCGCACTCAGCAGCATCATTCGTCTGTACGCGGCATACCACATTCAGGACCCTCTTATCTATCAGCTTGCCCTGTGGAGCTATGTGATTGCCTTTGCGCACTTCTTCAGCGAATGGCTTGTTTTCGGCTCGGCAAGATGGAACCGAGGCTTTGCATCCCCTGTGTTTGTGAGCACGTTCACCATTTCTTGGATGCTTTCGCAGTGGAGCTACTACGTGTCGTAGGCGTCCACTGCACGAAGTTCGAGTGCCGGCGTGCACACCTCAAAAACATCATCGAGCATTACAAATCGGGCCGAGATCTTGCCATTGGAGTTCTGGTGAAGAGTCTTACTATTAGTCATGCTTCGCAGCTTCATTGAGTCATCCTATGCTACTACTACGTGGACTTCACACTCTGGCCTTGAAAGGCTGAGAGATCCGATGAGCGAGTTACCGCTACCACTGGAGCTGCTGGAGCTAGAAGAACCCGTTGGTCCGGCCGCCGAAGATCCGCTGGAGCAGTCAATCGCATCTGGACATCGATTAGCTGACACGAGATAGAAATGGAAGGACGGAAGCACACTTACTGCACTCTGAGGTGCTCGAAGAGCTTGTGCTTTGTTCATCCTCGCTTGCAGCAGCAGAACCTAGATCACATTGTCAGTCATTCCTGGAGTGATTCTGGGACAGCTGATACCAACCTCCTGTCAGGCCGGGCAGAGTGCTGTTGTTGTTGGTAGTCGACGTTCAGGTGGAATCGGAGTTGTTTGTTTGTCGTGGCAGCAGAGCAGAATCGGTCCTGCTTCCAACCGGTGCAGCAAGTGCAAGACCAGACAACAGGGCCACGAGAACGAGAGAGTACTGCATCTTGATCCCGACAGATGATATTCTTTGAACAGCGCATGTGGTAGCGAAGGTGAAGCGGGAGATGCTGAAAGGGTGAATGAGACACGTCTGGGAAGATGCATCGAGGATTGATATATTGCCAAAATCAAGCCATCTGGCAGCCACAATGTCGTCGCTGGCTGCTTGCCCGCAATCGGCACACCTCTCCGTCTTCTTGGCTACAAGACTACAGCAGCTCTATGTGACTTGTGGCAATAATGTGCCGGTTGCAGTATAAGGGATTCCCTCCGCGCACATGCGGCTAGCAGAGCAGTGCGAACCTTGAAAGGGTGATGAAGTTCTAGTGTGGAATATCAGAAGGTATATGTTTACTATGCTATCTAATCAGAACCAACATGCCAGCACTAGCAGCGTTCCAGTTTGCAGTATCAAGCAAACTATAATGGTCCCAGAGGAATTAGTTTAATCTGTAGTAATGTTCAAAAGTGAACTTAGTAGAAGCACTCTAGCGTCCAACTTTCTTAATTAAGCCCTTATCGATTATAGTTACTACTATATTCTCAATTTTAAAAACCCCGGGCTTTTTAAGCCGCACTACTTCAGTTTTGCCTTCTATACTAATTTTAGTAGTAAACCGAACTATTACTATCGCTATATCTAGTCTATAGTTCTAATAATTAGTATTGTTACTTATTTATATTATTGCTATCGCTCTACCGATTTTCTACTACCGCCCTACGCTATAGACCTCGCCGTCGCTATAGCGCCCCTTACTAAGTAAGACAAGGCAATTATCGGCTAGTTGTTAATAGAAGGTATATCGGCGAAGGATATATAGTTATCGTAGCACTCGAAGAATAAGAGGGGGTCGTTTACTACTATAAAGCGTTATAGTACTAATCTAAAGAGATATAGTACAGTTAATAGCTTCTAAGGTAAACTAGGACGACCGAAGAAGGTGCTACCGCATATAAGAGACTTTATAATCGATATTCTAGCTGCTAAGGGCACAACTTAGATAGATAAGGTTTAAGACTAGATAGTGCTTAAATTTAGAGTATATATCGGCGTTACTACTATCTAGAGGTATATAAGGAATAAGGACTTTACCTATAAGGTAACTTAGCGACAGGCTTCTTAGCGAGACCTATAGGCGGAAATAGCGTACCTAGTTAATATAGAATACTAGACAAGCGAGCAGATTGTCTTCGTAGATAAGACCTATTATAGTAAGCGCTCTACTATCCGAAGGCGTAGATAGGCACCTAAAGGATTTCCTTGTATTATAAAGGACTATCTACACCGTCTATAGCGATATAGTATCTTACTAGTATACTTAGTCGACGGCTAGCTTCTAGGAGCAACACTTATTAAGCAAGGCAGTGTCGATAGCGACTTGTTTATTAAATTATTATATAGATCTAAGAGAAGGTGCTACTGCTTTGTAATCTATATCTAGGTCTACGGTCTATTATTATAATAGATAACTATACGACTTATTAACGAGAACGAGTCCGTAATCTCTGTCGCTTATATAGCGTTCTTACTAACTTCTTACCGCTATATTTACTATATCTTAACCTAATAGAGCTATTATTTAGACTCTTTAAAGGATAGATTAAGAGGCATTAGGATATAATGCCTAAATATAGCCGGACAGACGAATAGCAGTCTTAATTCGAGCGTTATCTATAGCTAGCAATCGATAGTTAGGGTAAAGGTATAGACTATAGGAAGTTGTTCCGCTACGCTAGTATAGCTTCCTAGTAAGATAGTCGATAGAATAGGAACTAACCGTTAGATTTAGGCGTTTAGATATAGATTCGAAAGGCCTCGGTCGGCGCTATAACCTTATTAAGAAAGCGTATTAATCTATATAGTACTAATTAAGTAGTGTCGATTAGAAGATAGTAGGTTACATTTCGTAAAGGGTGCTAAGTATAAGAACCTAAGCAAGTGAAGTCTCCTGTCCTGCCTTAGCAAGCCTATGTAACAATTATGTAATGTTATTATATATAGTACGATGCAGCCGCGCTAGCGATAAGCTTGCTTAGCGTATACGCGTAATGCTCGATTACTCGTACGGACATGCTCGGTAGCCGGCACGGCAGATATGCTATCCGTGCTAGGCCTAGTTAATAGTAGTCGCTCTGCCCTATTCTAAAAAAGGTACGGTTTAGTTCTACTTTCTACTACGGCGATTAGTAGAGGGTGTTCTATACGTTGCTATATACCTATTTTCTTATAGTTCTAAACCGTCTACCCTTCGTAGCGGCCTATAGAACCCCGAAAGATAAACGCAAGCGATCCGAACGCGCCGGGCGCGGGAAACGCGTAGAATAATACATTAGGAGCGCCTATAGTATTAGAAAACGACGCGGCGATATAACAATACGAGGCCGAATATTAGGCGCGCCGGGAAGCGACCCGCCTACGGCTCGAACGATTTCTAGCTAAGTAAGAAGTGCTTAGGCTAGAAGTATAGGCTTAAGAAGCTAAGCGAGAGAATGCGCGTCTTCGTGCCCTTAGGGACGCAGGCGATGCGCTAGCTCCGAGCAGCGGCACTACCGGCGAGGGTCCTACGAGGACTCTACCCCTAGACGAGGACGAGGACGAGGAAGAATTAGCTAATAAGTCGATTTAGAGGCCTGAATCTTAGAGAGCTAAATCTATCTCGTATCGACTACCTCTTTCCGGAAGTGCGCTAAGCGTAGCTACTATACTTAGCATAAGCTACGTAGTCGCTAGTCTTGCGGCTATTAAGCCTCGCCTAAAGGAACCTAAGCCCTTTAAAGGCAATACGATTAAGGAGTCGAGGCGATTCCTTAGAGAACTTTCTATTACCTTTGCACTATCCGGAGCTACCTATTATACGGACGAAAGTAAGGTGCTTTATAGTATTATATACCTCGCAGGCGATACGTAGGAGCGATAGTATAATAAAAACAGCCTTAAGGACCTGCAAAATTATACCTACTAGGACTTTAAAACCTTCTATCGGGACTGCGTCGGGGACCCTATAAACCGTATACTAGACGTAACCCTCGAGTATAAGGCGGCCCGTTAGCGTAAGGGACAGTTAGTCTAAAGCTTTGCCCTTAAGCTCGTAGTACTCGAAGATCAACTTAGCGACTATAGCGAGGAGTATAGGATCCGCTATCTCCTCGTTAAACTCTAGCCGGCGATTCGTAGCGCGATTATTAAATACTATACGGTGCTAACGACGCGTTACGAACTCGTAGAGCTTACGACGCGTATCGAGACCCCTAATAAGCTGTCTAGTAAACGCAAGGATCGTAACTACGATAAAACCGGAGGTAGCAAAGGCAAGAAGCGTCGATCTAATAGTTAGGCCCGTAAGCAGTAGTTAAATCGCGACCGTAGCATAGGCGGAAAGTATACGAAGGGCGATAACTCGTAAGGCGGATATAATATTAGTAAAGTCGAATATTATAGCTATCGCTAGAAAGGCTATTATAAGAACGCGTACCCGAACCGCTATCTCTAGAAAGACGATAACCCTACGGTGCGCAAGGTAGCCGCTAACGCTAAAGAAAAGAAGAACGACTCGAAGGCTAAGGGAAAAGATAAGGCACCTCCTAAGAGCTAGGGATAGGTGCGGAGTCTTAACTAAGTAGCTTAGTAGTAGTAGTACCTACGGGACGCGTACGCGGAGCAATCGTTACGTAAGAAGGGGAAGTGTCCGTCGAATGCTTATTAGATAATGCTGCTAATATTAATATAGTATCTCAAGAATTCGTTCTACGACACTAGCCTTAGCGGATTGTTAACGCCGTACTGCCTAGTACCGACAGTTTCTAGGGCGACCGAGGATACTACTACGGAGCGCATTATCTGCGCTTACGGATCGCCGACTCTATAGGCTAAGAACGCATTACTACCGGAGTGTTCTATACTTTCGAAATACCCCTCCCTAATATTATTCTTAGTAGGCCTTAGAGGCGCGATTAAAAGGTAATCGTCGATAGCTCGACGGATGCCTAGACCTATAGGAACGAAGCCGTAGCGCGTTCGATACGCGTACGGGAACTATAGGAATTCTAGAAGGATATGCGTAACGCCCTATACGTATATACGATTAGCGTTCGCTAGCTCCGCGATATCGCTAAAGGTTCCTCCTTACTAGAAGAATTTAAAGACTTCGAAGACGTCTTTATAATAACGCCCGAAGCGAGACGCAAGCTCCCCGAAGACGTAGAGTATACGATTAACCTAATCCCCGGAACGAAGCCGCTATATAAACCTCTCTACTATTCTTTAGGAAGAGAGCTTAGCGACCTTCGTAATTACCTAAGCTTAGCTTTAGACAACGATTGGATCTAGCTTAGTATAAGCGAGGCAGGTACGCCGATCCTGTTCGTACTAAAGAAGGATAGTAGTCTAAGACTCTACGTCGATTATAGGGGGCTAAACGAGATTACTATCAAAAATCGTTACCCCCTACCTCTTATTAGCGAAACGCTTAATAGGCTTAAGGACGCCGAATAGTATACGTCCTTAGACCTTTAGGATATATATTACCGTATCTATATTAAGCGAGGCGACGAGTAGAAGACTGCGTTCCGTACGCGGTATAGGCACTTCGAGTATAAGGTAATGCCTTTTAGGCTTACTAATGCCCCTACTACGTTCTAAGGATACATTAATAGGGCATTAGCTAGCCTTATTAATATTTGCTATATCGTCTACCTTAACGATATTCTTATCTATAGCAAAACGCGAGAGGACTACGTACGAGACGTACGCGCTATCCTTACGCGGCTCCGGAAGTTCGCCTTATATACGAATAGAAAGAAATGTTCCTTTTAAAAGAAAGAAGTCGAATTCCTCGGGTTTATCGTTAGTACCGAAGGCGTATCGATAGATTAGCGTAGGGTAAACGCTATTACCGAGTAGCCTCGCCTATTAACGCTAAAGGAGGTTCAATCCTTCCTTAGATTCTGTAACTTCTATCGGAGGTTTATTCTAAATTACTCCCGAATCGTTATACCGCTAACCGCCCTATCGAAAGGAGCCGTAAATAGCCGAAAGCTAGGGCAGGTCCCGTAGGGCGAAAGCGAGGAGCAAGCGTTCCGCTAGCTAAAGGCTGCCTTTAGCTCGGCCTCGATATTGCGATACTATAATCCTACGAAGCCCCTACGCATCGAGACCGATGCCTCTGCGTTTGCCTTAGCAGGGATTATATTATAATAGAGTAAAGATAGGAATTGGTACCCTATTACCTTCTAGTTACGAAAAATAGTCCTAGCCGAGACAAATTATAAGACCTATAACTAGGAGCTCCTAGCGGTTGTCGAGTCCTTTAAGCATTAGCGCCCGTACCTCGACGGCGCCTAGTATACGACCCGCGTAGTTGTCGACTACGCTAATCTTAAGGGCTTTATAAAAATGAAGCAGCTTATCGGAAGGTAGGCAAGATAGGCAACCTTCCTTATACCTTTTAACTTTACTATTGAATATCGGGCTAGTAAGCGAAACCTAGCCGATATACCTTTACGACGTAGCGACTACGAGAGCGAGTCGTAGGCGGTAAACAACCTTCTCCCTATATTGCAGTCGAAACTAGCTCTATAGTCGAATCTGCCCGAGGATATCGAGCCGATTATAAAACGCATCTCTATTATATATATAGGGATACGAGACGCTAGTATAGCGCTAGCGGAACGTAAGAGTTTTATTAGCAGTCCCGTAAGAGTAGCGGCTACTATCGTTAGGAATAATAGGCCCTACTACGAGACGCCTAATATAATCCTTAGTTTCGTACGCACTCTATAATAGTTAGAGTAAGCGAGAGGAGGAGGCTTATACGAGACAAGCTTACCGTCGGGTAGCTTAGCCTCGTTAAGTAGTTCTAACCTCCCGCCTAGCTATTCTCGTCGGGGTGACTTTATTTACTACGGCGATGCGCTATATATCCCTAAGGACTACGCCTTACGTACGCAGCTAATATGCATACACTACGACGACCCTTTAGCTAGATACTTTAGTATAGCTAAGACTATAGACCTAATACGCCGAAAGTACTTCTAGCCGAAGATAGCCGAGAATATTACGGCCTATATCCGTATCTATAGAATTTGTTAACAGTCGAAGGCGAAGCGCTATCGCCTATATAGCGAGCTCGCTGCTCTATCTATGCCGACCCGACCTTAGTAAGAGTTAACGATAGACTTTATTACCGATCTCCCGCCGAGCAAGCTCGGCGCCTACGTATATACTGCGATCCTCGTAATAGTCGACCGCTATACGAAAATAAGCCTCTTCATCCTAACGACGAAGAAGTATATAGCAGTAGAACTCGCGGATATCCTTTAAAGGGAGGTAATTAGGCATTTTAGAGTACTATTAGGTATTATTAGCGATCGTAGATCGCTATTTACTAGCTAGTTTTAGAGCGACTTCTGCTTCGAAGCGTATATAAAGCGTAGGCTTAGTATAGCCTTCTATCCTTAGACTAATAGGTAGACCGAACGCGCGAACTAGACCCTCGAGCAATACCTACGATATTATTGCTCCGAGAACTAGGATAATTAAGCTAAACTATTGCCTTAGGCTAAGTTTGCCTATAATAACAGCGTTTATCCTACGTTGCGTATAAGCCCCTTTAAGATACTCTACGGCTTTAACCCTAATTTGATACCGAGCGCAAATAAGCTGCTAGCTCGGGACGAGCTAACTAAGGGAAGGGTACTAGTAGCTATCGACGCTGCGGAGCGACTACGGAAAGCGTATAAAACGCTTGCGGAACGCTAGCAGAAAGTAGTAGAATACTAGGCTAAGCAATACAATGCACACTACACTGCTAAGACATATAGTATAGGCGACCTAGTCTTGCTATCGATAAAGAATATTAGCTTAGATATCCTAAAGAAGAAACTTAGCCCGAAGTATATAGGGCCTTTCCGCATTATTAACGCAGTTAGAGCGTAAGCGTACCGCCTAGCACTACCGTTAAGCACGAAGATCTACAATGTTTTCTATATTTCCCTCCTCGAGCCTTAGTATAGGCGCGATAGCGAGGAGCATAAGGTAAGTATACCTATCGCTAAAGGTAACGAGTAGCAAGTAGAAACAATCGTAGTAAAGAAGATAAAGAAGCGGAAGGCGTACTATCTTATTAAGTAGCGAGGTTGGCCTAAAGAATACAATACTTAGGAGCTAGCTATTTATATTAAAGATTCTATAGCGTTAGACGAGTTCGAAGCTTAAGCGAAGCGTAAGCGTAGGCAGTAATCAAAACAAAAGAAAATAAGACTTAAGAAAAAAAATGGTAGACACGTGCTCGTTTCGCTACTAAAAAGGGCCTATCGGCCTAATATGTATATAGATAGCGCCGCGCAGGCGCGGCGACGGCGGACCGCCTACCCTACTTATCCTTAGAATCCTTAGCCTCCTCCTCCTCTTCGATATCTATAGCGGTATCGATAGCGGCGACGGCCTTAGCGCCGACGCGCTAAGCGAGGTTCTAGTACGGTTAGTATACGAAGCGTAAGCGAAACGAGGCTATAAGAAAAACTATACCTAACGACCAATCTCTACTAAACTAGCTAGGTTAGTACCGATATACTCGAGGGCACCGAAGAGGTTAACGTCCGTAAGGGACCCGCTAGCGGCCCCCTTGCGGGCTAGGGCTTTACCGCCGGGGGTCACCTTATTCTTATTAGTATAAAAGACGTACAGCGCAGATAGGATAACTAACGTCGAGGTTAGTATACGAAGCGTAAGCGGAGCGTATAAGGAATATACGTACGACTATAGAGTCTAGCTCGGCCTAGAGTGCCTTTAAGGCCTCGTTAGACTCCTCGATAGAGTCGTAGCCGTCTAAGTTATATAGGTCGCGCGTAGAGCGTACGGCGCGAATGCGCGCTAGTAGCGACACTAGTAAGCGGGCCGTAAGCGGAGTATAGGTATAATAGCTGCCGCGGTAGCGATCGCAGTTGCGCTTAGTAGTAGGGTCTATATTGCTACCTATATAAACCTTAGTTAGGTCTACTAAAGCGAGTTAGTTGCGAAGCGCAAGCGCGTAGCAAGTAGCGAGAATACGTACCGTTAGCCGTTATATGCTTAAAGCAACGGGTACAGCCCTCTAGGACTTTTAGGGGGCGCTAGGTAGGCGTAGTAGGTATCGAGGGCGGAGCGCCTATAGCGCGCTTGCCCGAGGTACGCGAAGGAGTAGATATACTAGTAATGTTTTTTTGGATAGATGTTTAAAAAAGAAAAATCTTTAAGTAATACTAGGGGGGCGTAAGATACAAGTAGGTAGGGGGTAGGCGGGTAGTATTCGGAGCGCTTAGAAAAAGAAGAAGTTTTCAAGCGGGCTTCGAATGCTTTAAATACTCGCCTCGCTTTCGGATAGCTTACGTTCTCGCGTAGCTACCGCGTTCTTAGAAATTTAGGCAACCTCTAGTTAGTGCTAGAAGTAGCCGCGCTTTGAATCTACAAACAAACAAGCAACTACGAGGCAAATTATAACGTGCCTAGCAACTATAGCCTAGCGATAGGTACGCATAAGACGCGCATATATAGCGTAGAGTATAAGAAATAGTATAATTTACTATATTGCCCTATAGCTAGGATAGCTATACCGGGGGAAGGAGATAATTGTAAGAACCTAAGCAAGTAAAGTCTCCTATCCTGCCTTAGCAAGCCTATATAACAATTATATAATGTTATTACATATAGTACGATGCAGCCGCGCTAGCGATAAGCTTGCTTAGCGTATGCGCGTAATGCTCGATCACTCGTACGGATATACTCGGTAGCCGGTACGGCAGATATGCTATCCGTACTAGGCCTAGTTAATAGTAGTCGCTCTGCCCTGTTCTGAAAAAGGCACGGTTTAGTTCTACTTTCTACTACGGCGATTAGTAGAGGGTGTTCTATACGTTGCTATATACCCATTTTCTTACACTAAGACTCCGCTTTCTATAGTAAGCGGGGAAAAGTCTAGTCTATATATTTCGAGCGCAAAGAACACAATATACAGAGCTCGTATCGGTACGCAAATTTTTTAATAAATACTTTAATACATATAGAATACAATAGGAAATGTATATTGTATAAATACTATAATTAGGTAATATAGTATAGACATAAATGCGAAAAAGTAATAGAATTTAGGATCTAGAAGTAGGGTCTTAGCGGTACGATATAGAGAAGCTAGCGGTCGAAACGTATATAGTATATACTATACAAACTGAATATAGAAGAACTAAATAGACAGAATGTAAGGATTATATATAGACTAACTTAGCTATTATTTTCGTACCTATATCTTATATAGTAGTAGTACTGTATTGCGATCGGAAAGCTATCCTCCTTAGCTTGCTATAGCTTCCCCTTCTTCGACTATACTCTCCGGTAGACTCGATATATTAGCTAGAATACGACTCGCCCTATATTCCTTTAAGAACCTATTTACCTTAGACTCGAGCCTAAACCTAGTACTATTAGTAGATACGTCGTTAGCCTTTAACTCCTTAAACTTCGCTAGGTTCTTAACTATTTGTAGGTACTAATCTTCCTTAACTATCTACCTTTAAGCGTCTCTTATAGAGACGGCTATAGCTAGAAAGCGAGTACGAAGCTAGCGATAGTAGACAATAAGCACGGCTATCTCGGTCTCGTCGTCTATAATAGGTAGACTTAACCGCGGAGCGCCTTGTTATAGCGGCTAATAATAGTATAGCGGCGGCGGCGGCTAATAAGGCTATAGATTAATAGGCGGTTGCGGTTAAGGCGGTCTATAATAATAGTAGTATTGCTATTAGACTAACGGCTCTAGCTACTATTAATTCTTGCCCTTACTAGCCTTGCCTTACTCGTTCTTAAGGTGCTTTACCTTATAGTACCGCATTATCTCCTCGATAACCTTCTTATTTAGTGCCTCTACTAAGCACTTTTTATTAATTGCTATTTAATCCCTCTAGAAGCTAAGAATTGGTACTATAAGCTTATAGTGTTAACCTATTAGCTCGTAACAGCCTATAACGTTAGCCTATCGTCTAAGGGTATACTATAGGTCTATATAAGTATAGGCCTTACGAATAGCCTCGTACTAAAGCAAGCGGTTATCGGTCTCTTATAGGGTAAGCTTATTAGTATCCTTCTTCTTACTTGTTTTAGCTATTCGAGGTAGTAGACTAGAAGGCAGGTTAGGAGCATTAGAAGAGGCTTTAGTCGGTAAAGATAGCTGTTGCTATACTACTAGTTTATCGCTAATCTTCGGACCTAGCTTAGAAAGTAGTATATCGGCTCTATAGCTCTAGTATTTAGTAAGAAGGACCTAAATACTAAGAGGCTTTATCTAGCGGAAGTATTTAATAATACTATTACCTTTGCCTATCTATTCTTACTAGCCTCCGGTTATAAGGAAGTCCTTAGATTATAGCTTGCTATTCTTTAGTAATAAGGCCTGTATCTTATAATAGCGGCGGACTAGGCAATAGTTGAAGCCCTTTACTATAGTATAAGCTATTATAGTAGTCTTAGCAGCGTCAATTAATCGTCGAATACTAGTAGCGCTATAGCTTATAATACTATAGTCCTTACTAAGGTCTTTACGGTTAAAGTAGAGCTATAGCTCGAGATTAATAGCGTCTAGCTCTAGTAAAGGCTTCTTGTTTACTAAAGGGGTAGCTTCTATAGTAGTAGAAGAAGTAGTCTTAGAAGGCTTTAAAGAAGAAGAAGAAGGCTTCTTCTTCTTAGTCGGCTTCGGTATAGCTTCTTTAATAATAGCCTTCTTTAGAGGCTTCCTAACCCTCTTTGTAACCTATATAATAGTAACCTCTTTAGTATATAGTTCCTCTCCTTCTTATCTACCTTCTTGTCTACCTTCTTATCTACCTTCTTATCTACCTTCTTGTCTACCTTCTTATCTACCTTCTTATCTACCTTCTTATCTACCTTCTTGTCTACCTTCTTATCTACCTTCCTATCTACCTTCCTATCTACTTTCCTATCTACCTAGCAGCAAAGTATTACTTATTAGTAAGCCGATATCACTTTGCTAGGTCTTAGTAACCTTAGTTGCCTTAAATTAGACCTTCTTTGCCTTCTTCGAGGTACTCGCTATTAAACCTGCCCGTAAAGTCCTCCTTTTGCTCGTAGACTAGCTACTAACTAAAGTAGCGGCAACCTCCGCTTTTAGCTGTTTTGCTAGTAAATAAGCATCCTCGGCGCTCTTTAGCGTACGCTTCTTAAGTACTATAGAGAGAAGTAGTAGGGTTTGTAGAGCGTATTATAGAGTATATTGCGGTAGTTCTCGAGGTTAGCTTCGAGCCTAACTTCTCGTCCTTCTAGTCTACCTTCTTGCGTCCTATAATAAGGCAATATCTACTAGATCTCTTCTAGTATATATTAGTCCTTCGTCCGTAGCTATTAAATCGCTAGTATTATTATATATCGAGGCGTCGCTTAGTAGTAGTGTTTCTTCTAGAATTAGAGGTAGAGGAACCGTATAGATTTACGACAAGTCGGGCAATTTAGTCTAGTCCTACGTAACTATACCTTATAGTAGAGGCAATAGTAATAAAGATTCTCTTTAGATTAGATATTAACTTAGACTCTTGCGATTATAGTATGTATTAGTCTACTAGACCGACCGTAGAATACTAAGAAAGCTAAAAATAGGTGTTTAGCGGGTCCGCTTAGTAACTAGCTATACGCCCTATTATCTGCGCTATATTCCTATATAATAATAATACTACTAATTAGGTTGATATCTATATCAAAATAAAGCGGCGAGCTTATAGTATTTATTGGGAAATCAATGGAATTTATTGGTGTAGTATGCCGGGAGTGGTGGTAGAATTAGTGTAGTAGAACACATAGGGGCACCATCAGCTGCCCCGCGGCTAAAAAGCCCGGGGTTTTTGAAATTGAGAATACCCCGATTGGGCAGCCTCAACAACACCGCCTCCAACTCTGAAGGAACGCCCGGCACCTTCTGCATACCGATCAAGGCATCACACGGCGACTCGGAAAGTCAAGCCTGCAAAGCGGCTCAAGAGTCCGGAACGACGGGCGAGAATTGAGATGCTGACGTTCAACCAGTTCTTCCACAGGTCACGAGATCACAAGGATATGTATATGCAATTAAATGCAGAACCGCATCAAGAGCAAGAGCGACCTCGGTTGGGGTCTGCATTGGAAAGGGCACTTAGCACTCAATATTGACGGGCAGTGGCACAGGACGTAGAGGTCCTTAGACCTGCGGAGTTCCCATTTATGGATTGTGCCTTGCGGCGAAGCCAATTATTGACAACGTCCTGACGGTGTTGAAGATCTGTCATCAAAGCAGTGCTACCACCAACGCCGGCGCTGGAGAGATTTTCAAACCCCTGTTCGGGCATCCTAATAGTATCGTGATACCGTACCCCGTTCTCCTCACTTCTTCAAACCTTCTTGTCGACCTTGCCTCACGAGCCACAGGAGCAGATCCACCTTAGTAGCAACAGCGAGTGGCTTGAGTGAACCATCATTATCACGTTCCGTCACAATTGCAGCCGCGTTCCAAACGAAGAAGCGCTCTAGGTAGCTAAGAG
This sequence comes from Pseudocercospora fijiensis CIRAD86, assembly GCF_000340215.1. Taxonomy (NCBI): domain Eukaryota; kingdom Fungi; phylum Ascomycota; class Dothideomycetes; order Mycosphaerellales; family Mycosphaerellaceae; genus Pseudocercospora; species Pseudocercospora fijiensis. Next base: position 1,815,072 of record NW_006921539.1, on the reverse strand, counting down.
GTGTTTCCATGGTGATCTCGACAAATTGGCGTTTGCTCTCTTCGCCTTCAGCGCCCTCAGGACTGACCTCGATGGGCTTGAACTCGTCGGTCTTCGAGAAGTGGAACATGACATCCGCCACCGGGCTTTTGATGTTCACCCGACCTGAGGACAAGTACGAAAGACAATTACCAAGCGTGACCATGCCCACCAGTCTTTTGCCTGATCCTGAGGTAACGGGAATCTGGTCGTAACCCTTGTCGCGCATGAGTTCAACGGCATCGTCGACGCTCGCAGTTTCAGCGATGGTTTGGATAGGTTTGAGTCGAAGATCCTTTATCTTGGCGTTGGCATGCTTCTCCTTGGTGTGGATGGGCAGCTGGGCTGGAGTTGAGGCGTCCGTATTAACGGCGTCTTCCGGGTCGATAGCGTGAGCCTTGGGCGTTGGCGGAGCAGTCAGAGGGTCTGCAGGTGGTAGCAAATCATTTGCTGCCAGCCAGTCATCGTCGACAAATTTGGACAGGTAGCTTCGAATGCTGTCTGGTAGAATGACTACCACCGAATCGTCCTCGCTGAGTTTGAGATCCTTGATTGCTCTCATACACGCTGCCATGGCTGAGCCGGAGCTTCCACCCACAAGTAGACCCTCTTCACGAATGAGTCGTCTTGCCCAGTAGAAGGACTCGCGATCATCTGTTTTGTACCAGACATCGACCTCGTTTTGAGCCAACACATCGGGAATGAAGTCGTAACCGATGCCTTCTACCTTGTAGGGAGAGTCTTTGCCATCGTCGTTGAGCTCGGCTGGCAGAGCCAGGATAGAGCCCTTGGGATCAGCGGCGACTATTTGCACCTTACTTCCGTGTGCCTTCCTGATTCCTCGCGAGATACCTGTGATTGTGCCTCCAGTACCGGCTCCAGCGACCACTGCAGCGAGGTTGCTGGGCAGCGCACTGGTCTGCTCAACAATTTCGGCCGCAGTGCCAAACTCGTGAGCCAGAGGATTGTTTGGATTGCCGTACTGATCCAGAATTACACCGCCTGGTATCTCTTTCTCTAGCCGTCGGGCCACTCCAATATGACTCTCCGGACTGTCCCATGCCGCGCTGGTAGGTGTGCGGATAATCTCAGCACCCAAAGCCTTCAGCACGCTCACCTTCTCGCTGCTCATCTTCTCTGGCAGAGTGATAATGGTTCGATAACCCTTGACTGCACCTACGAGCGCAAGACCTATACCGGTATTGCCACTCGTCGGCTCAATCAAGACACTGTAACCAGGCTTGAGGCGGCCTTCCTTCTCGGCCGCCTCGACCATTCGCAACGCGATTCGATCCTTTACACTTCCGCCGGCGTTGAAGAATTCACACTTTGCGTAGACTGTCGCCTTGACGCCGATCGACTGCGGCACCTTATTTAGGCGCACTAGAGGTGTGTTGCCGATGTTTTCCAAGATGGTGTGCATGACGGCTGGCGGGTTGCGCGGTTCTCTCGATGTTACGTGTGACATGTTGCCTGCGCTGGATCTGTTTGTAGGGAGGGTTGGTGTTTGATGAGAGCGAAGGCGAAGGCGATGCCGACGGCGAATCCAACGGCACTGGTAGGTGTCAGCGCAGGAACTTACTGAGGTTTCAAATGGGCCACTTTGGAGTAGCTATGAATCCCTCCATCTGCAGCTGCTTCCGCCGACTCGAAATGGTGATGCCGGTCCTGTGGAACATCTACGTCGCAACCAGGCCCAGGCATTTCTAAGGCCTCGCGGAAACGCTGAGTAAGTGGCATAAGCAGGAGTCCCCTCCGCACCTCTCACCTAGACTACTGGTCTCTCACAACACTCTTCTACACACACAACAAGATGGCGCCACGCTTGGCATGGATTGGCCTCGGCAACATGGGAAGAGGCATGGTGAAGAATATCGTCGAGAAAGGTGAATTTTCGGGCCCCGTCATTATCTACAATCGAACTGCTGCCCGAGCCGAGAAACTTGTGTCGACCCTTCCTGAAGGCAAAGCGAAAGTCGTCACTTCTATCCCTGATGCAGTCAAGGAGGCCGACATCATCTTCACTTGCGTCTCGGACGATGCTGCGATTGAAGAGACGATTGACGCAGCTTTGAAGGTGCCGGAAGCCAAGGGCAAGCTGTTCGTGGATTGCTCGACCGTCCACCCAGATACAACCGACAAGCTGGCCAAGAACATCAACAGCGCTGGTGCCCAATTCGTAGCAAATCCAGTGTTTGGTGCGCCAGCCATGGCCGACAACGGTCAATTAGTCTGCGTTCTTGCTGGACCAAAAGCACTGGTGGACAAGGTTCTGCCATACTGCAAGGGTGTCATGGGTCGGGCTGAGATCAACTACTCCGATCAGCCTCATGGAGCGGCAACCCGACTAAAGATCATCGGCAATACCTTCATCGTGCAAATGATTGAGGCATTATCAGAAGGACATACGCTGGCCGAGAAGAGTGGACTTGGAGTCGACAATTTACATCAATTTATCGAGACCATGTTTCAAGGTCCTTATACCGCTTACAGCAAACGTCTCATGACTGGAGATTACTACAACCGCGTGGAACCTCTTTTCCAGGCTAAACTAGCGCGCAAGGATGCAGGCCATGCACTGAACTTGGCCAAATCTTGCGGTGCGAGAATGCGAGCTGTGGAGCTGGCAGACGAACATCTCAAAGCCGTGGTCGATCACGCAGGGGACAAGGGCGATATCGCCGGCATCTACGGAGCAGTCAGAAAGGAGTCTGGACTTCCGTTCGAGAACAAGAGATGAGACTTCAGTAGATCCAGGGCAATACTTATATATGCAACATGACCAGAATGAGTCGGCCTTGCGTCGGTCAGAGGTCAATCTCATTCCATGTGCACAACCAAAAATGATGAATGCCATCTTGTAGTGTCCGCGTTGCTAGGCAGCATGGCAAGTGAAGTATGTATACTGTAATCTTGACTGTGTATCTGTCGAGCACTATGCCAAGCCAAACGATCTACTGTGCAGGAAGTACCCTGCTCCGAGGGCTGTTCTGTTCTGATTGGCTGCTTCCGTCCATGAATAGCCAGCTTCGACTCCTTCGTCCCGGCTTTCACTGTTCTTCGAAGCCAACCATACCACAAACATATGCGATCAGAGGCTCACAGACCATAAACATGAGCATGATGTCGTGTTCAATCTCTGCTTGGCTTGTCAGCACCCATACTTCATTTTCTGTACTCATGGATGATGAAGAGCTGCTGGATCCTGCGGGCTCCGCCACTGCAGCTGAAAGCCACCGAGAAGCATCACGACGAATGAGATCGTTGTAGGAATCAAGAGAGGCATCCAGCCTTACACTGCGGTAAGTCGTCATGTCTTCCACATCCTGTTCCTGGGAGCATCCAGACCCTTTCCTCGAACGACATGTCGCTATCAACAGCCCATGAAAGGGTGTCCCTCTTTCGTGAGGCTCCGATGGCTGCTGGAGACTTCTCAGATGACAAGAGCAGTAAGTCAATGTTAACATGTCGTTTGGGCTAGCTAACAGGCACAGAATCGAGAGGAGTCCAGAAACATCGCTTCAATTACAAGCCTGTAATACTCAGGACAATTCCGCTACTATGCCTGTTCGTTCTCTCTTTGCTCCTCATCGGACTGCTCCAGTGCGCTGTTGTCCAGCTACCGCATGGCGTGAATAGGCTGGGAGCCTCATCTATAGGTAGTCATGAGAAACGCAACTACGATATTTTTGTCCGGCAAGACAGTGCCTCGGCTCAAGATTCACAGTCAAGCATATCAGCGAGAGAGAGCACGACCGTCGGTTCCACATCGAGCAGCAGCACACCCACGTCAACGAGCCAGATCGACGTTTCTAATTCGCCATCCGAACGACCTACAATGTCTGCAGCGACCTCCGACTACCTCGATCAAGATCGAACCACTACTCTAGAAGTTACCACGCAGCAGACTGCGTACTTGACATCCTCAGAGACAGTCGCTTACAGCACGGCTGAGAGTGCTTACCTCGATCAAGATCAAACCGCCGAGTCCACGACCACAGGCAGCGACTACTTGACATCGAAAGAGACGTTCACGATCGTGCCGTCTGCACCTATCAGTCAGTATCTGCAGACAGGGAAGACAGTCACACCTTCACCAGCCTCTGCGGCTCAAAGCGAGTACGTCCAGACCAGGGAGACAATCCGTCCGGTCGCGACTACCTTCCTCGTTGTATCTACTTCGCAGAGCGCAGTGATAGTACCCATCACACAGTCATCGAGCGATCGGACAACAGTGCAATCGAATACTCGGTCGGCCTATCTCACGCAGGGCGACCATACTCGCACATCTACGTACCTTACCGTCGTAGCGAGTGCTTCCAGTACCGCGTATGTTCCGGTATTGGTAACAAGGACTGTGACATCCACATCTGGAGGACAACGACCGACAACAACATCTGGCCAGGACGGCGCCGACTCAGAACCTGTCGGTCATGGAAAGTCCACTGTGGTTGTAATTTCATGGAACCAGAGTCAGATATTTCTCAGCACTTATCTAGCCGTTCTGCTCGCGGTCATCTACCGACTGCTGTTCAGCGTGGTTCACAACATCGAAAGCATGAGCCCAAGATACCTGTGCATCCAGATACATTAGGGGCAAAAATGAGCTATCTAGCTGGAGCTAGGATGCTTGACGACTTTGAGGGCTCCGAATATGAGAAGCCAGCTGCACGGAATGCCAGGTTGCGTCTTCTCAGGAAGGAGTATGAGTTCAGAGCAACGATACGAAAAGATGGAAGACGAGCGTGGCTCGTTGACGAAGCCCACGACCAAAGAAGAAGCTATGAGAGCGTTTGACCGCATAATGATTGAGATACCCAGACCGCCACTTCAAGGCTGCATGCTACCTGATTTCGCCCCCTGTTCTCTAATCTCCAGGTACTTCCTATCGGGGTAAGTAAATGCATGGAGCGACGACCCCTCTCGAGGAATTAGGTTGACTTCGTCCGCCCCGGAAAAGCGAAAGTGTGGAGTACAGCCTCGCGTGGCATTCGGGTCACCATTGTGTCACAAGACCTTGCTATCAGCCAACCTCTGGGTAATCGCCGCCGCCGGCATTGGCTGGAGACGTGCCGGCCCTCATCAGCAGACCAGACATCTCTGCGACGGCACTCCTATTTCAGTCTTCGATCAGGCCCTTCTCGAGTTCCCAATTAGGTGCGCCAGTCCATACGCACCTCAATGGCAGCAGCACACCAAAAAGCGGCCACTATGGCATTGCATCGCGTTCCCCATCATCCACTTCTTCTGTATCCCAGATCACTCGACAAAGCAGCATCACAATCATGGCATCCTTGATGAACTTTTTCGGACGTGGCAAGGCCACAACCGAAGAGCCAAAGAAGAACGGAACAGTGCGAGCACTTCCTGCAGCATGGTACACCTCACAAGAAATGTACGAGCTTGAGCGTCGTGCAATCTTCCAAAGACGCTGGCTTTTCATCACCCACAAGTCCAGACTCCAGCAGCCAGGCGATTTCCTTCGCTACAAGATTGCAGGTTACGACTTCGTCCTCGTCGTTGACAGGAACAATCAGATCAATGCTTTCCACAACGTATGCAGACATCGCGCTTACAAGGTCGTTGAAGAGGAGTCTGGACGCAAGAACATCCTTGCCTGCCGATATCATGGCTGGTCGTACGGATTAAACGGAAAGCTGGCGAAAGCCCCAGATTACCAGCAGATCGAGGGTTTCAACAAAGATGACAACAGCCTTCTTCCCATCCACACTCACGTCGACGACAATGGATTCGTCTGGATCAACATGGATGCGGGCGAGAAACCAGAAATCTCCTTCGAGCAGGATGTCGGCGAGCAGAACGTCAAGCAGTCTCGATTCGAAAAGTTCAATTTCGACAACTACGAACTCGATCATGTCTATGGTGAGCACACTATATCTCTGATCTCGCAATTCGAACGCTTGCTAATTCATCGAACCAGAACTCAACGGCGACTACAACTGGAAAATCGCGTCGGACAACTTCAACGAATGCTACCACTGCAAAACCACACATCCCGACGTCCCAACTTTCCTCACAATCGACAGCCATAACTGCGAAGGCGACAACGGCCATCTCCAGCACGACCAAGCACCCACCAAGGAACAAATAGAGAAAGGATTCGATTGCAACAGCACTTACTATTTCCCACACGCCTCCATGACAGTCTCGTAAGTATCCATGCCCAATCCCAACTCCACCCTCCACTAACATTAGATCCCTCTAGGCCACACTTCCTGATGATCCAAAAATTCCTCCCCGGTGGCCCTTCCAAGTCCGTCATGCACTACGAAATCTACCGAAACAAAAGCTCGTCGGACGAAGATTTCCACGCCATAGCCGACACATATTCTCGCGTCATGGGCGAAGACAAAGTCCTTTGCGAGAGAGCACAGTCTAACCTCAACGCTGGGGTTTTTGTGAATGGCGAATTGCATCATCGGTGGGAGAAGGGACCGCTCTACTTTCAGCAGCAGTGTCGCGAGGCCATCACGGAACATTTCAATAAGGAGAAGGCGGCAGGTCGTGAACTGAATCCGGCGATGCAGAAATTGAAGGAGGGGGAGAGTAATAGTGATTTGGAGATTTGTGCTTCGCTGGCGTGCAATGCGAGGAAGGAGGTTTTGGCGTGGTAGAGGAGAGATGGGGATGTCGGTTCGGATTTGGGTACGTGCGGGCGTTGCTGAGCGTTCTTCGGACTTGGGTAGGTACGGAGGTGGTATTAAGAATTGGTCTACAGCGTCAACGCACATCGGAGTGAAAGTTAGCGTCCGGAGCCCTGGAAGGTGCATAATATTAGCACTTCCGGCACCGCTAATTGCAGTATCCTATACTAAATCGAGGTGTTAGCGCCGCGGCTAAGTATAGTACCTATAGAAAGGCTTAGCTATTAATTCCTCCGACTAGAGGGCTTAGAAGTTACGTATAGGCACTATCTAGGGCATATATAGACTATCTTTTAGTAGATTTAATAATATATTATTTTATAAGCTTTTTATAATATTAAAGAAAGGAAAAAGGAGTAATTTAGAAGTAAGCTAAAGGTCGTTATATAATTAGGAGTAGGTCTATACTAGATTAATAGTATTCGAGAGTATAATTATAAAGGAGGCGCGGAGGAGTAGTTAGCGATAAATAGGTGCTTTCGGTAGTATCTACGTATATAGAGTCCCCTATTAAATAGTTAGCTTCTCTCTCGTTCCTTTGCAATGCTATATACTTATACTAACGAGTAGTACGCGTAGTATAGCTATAGAAGGGGTTGTTCTAGCGCTATTCGTACTCGTAGTGCGCCGGCTCTTCGCGATTAACGATATACTAATCTTCTAGAGGTATACTGTCTACTAGACTAGCGCCGTCTAGCTTTTATTAAAGCCCTTAAATAAGGTAAGAAAGATAGAGCGTAGTTACGCCTACTTTCCGACGTTATTAGTAGCTATAGAAGTCTAATACTATTAGTTATGCCCTCTATCTATTTACTTAGTTTAATACCGGTATTTAATCTAGCTCTATTGCCTTATTAGTCTAGAAGTCTACTAAGGCTAGCTCTATCGTAGTTATCGCAATCTCGTCGCTCTTAGGTTTTATAGTTTAATAACCCTCTATGCTATTAATTCTATATCTAATAGCGCGACCGCATACTATCTATTCTACTACCTATTTACGACCGTCCGCTAGAGTATAATAAGTCGGAGATATAACTTCGAAAGTAGCGCAAGCTTAAATAGCAACTTCTAAGCTAAATACGTCGTTTATAGGTTAAAGTTATCGATTTAACTAAACAAGAGTCTCAATCTTTAGATAATAACTTAGCCTTAGTACGGATTAGCCCGCGGACCCGGCGATTCCTATTAGATCGGAATTAATTTCAATTAAAGCTCCGAAGGCGGGGTACTAGCTTCTTCTAACACTTCTAATATCTCCTTCTAAAGCGATTAGCTATTTCTATCGATATAATATACTAATTTATCGTACCCGACACTACCTACTATACTACTTGCAAATCGTCTATCTAGCTAGTTAACTCTACCGAGTATTAAATCCCTTCTTTTTAGACCGCTAGGGCTATTACTAACGTACGAAATCGCGACCTAACAAACTACCGAATAGCGAGTCTACTACCGAGCCGTGCTTCTATACAAACTACGTACTACTATTAAACAACTGCACCGAATAGCTAAATAGCCGCTTATTTATATCTTAGAGTAGTCTCGTAAGGCATTATCGACTATCTATTATATCGTTTATAAGCCTTTTACTCCTAGGCGCTACTAAGCCTACCGAATTAACGAATTCGACTATTCGCGCCCTATTCCTCGAGAGATTGCCCTTACCTACGTACTAACTCGACGACGTAGCTGCAGGCTCTATATAGACACCTAAGAGCGCCTTATCGTCGACTATATTACTTAGAACGCTACAACTCGTCGTATAACTTAGACGGAAGTTAGAGACTTACTCGGTTTAAATTACAGTCCTATAACCGTCTCTTGTATCTATAGAAGGTATAGTTATCGCCGCTACGTTATACGCCCTCGGCCCTTCTATAACGACTGTATTCGACGCCTACGCCTCGAATAGGCTTAATTCTATTAATACTTTACTAAAGAAGACTAGGTAAACGTTTGTTAAGGGCGGCAACTAAATGGTTCAAAACGAGTTCTCGAAGATGTCTATCTACGAGAGGCGCGCGAGAAGCGTAAAAACTATAGCGCTAAGACTTGATACCTAAGGCATCCTTAACTAGGAATAGGAGGGTTACCCCGTAACACTACCCCCCCCTTAAGCGGAGGTATTGCGACGCTTGTAAAAGCAAAGAGATATTGTACAAATCGTTATACTTGTCGTTAGAAGCGGCGCTAGCGGCGGCGCTAGGCGGCAAAGTAGTAAGTAAGTGCGATAGTGCGGTATCCTACGGACGATACGAGAGGTGTATATAGTCCCTTATAGTTAGAGCCTTAGCTAGAGTCTAGAAGAGCTATACCGGAGGGCTATACTAGTAAGGTGTTTAATACTTCGGCGGACGGGTTAAGCGGAAGGTATATTGCGTACTAAGCGGCGAGGTGCTGCGGCCGGCGGCAGCTTCTTAATCGGCTCGTATAGTATCTAGCCTGCTAGCTTCTTCTAGCCTAGTATAGGCCCTACGGTACGAGGGTTATCGTAATACTAGTTAGCGATAGCGTCCTCTACGGTGCCCTTTAGGTCCTTCGTGTACTTATTGTCCGTTAGCGCACCTCCTGCCTACTATACTATATAAACAACTTCTTTCTTACTACGGCTGTTCTTCTATCGACTAGTAACAACTTTGTCTACTTTCTATCGTTCTTTACCTTGTTCGTCTGCTTCTAGCGGTAGCTCGGTATCGGTTTAGTTCAGATATAGGTTGCCGTTATCGAGGCGTAGGAGTAAGGTATAGAAGCGATCGTAGATGCGTATAGTGTTAGGCAAGGCTAGTTAATATATATCTAAAGCGATTACTCGGGTGATTTCGAACGGACCTATATACTTATAGTCGAGCTTCTTTACTAGGCATTTAGTCTAAATATTGCGGGTGTCGAGCTATACCTTATCGCCGATCTTGTAGGCGCGTGCGGGACTATATCTCCTTGCTTTATCGTTAGCGGCGGCTATACGTGCTTAGGCATATCGCATTTGAGTAATAAGGTGTTCGTATAGAAGCTCTATTTGTTTCGCAAATTTATTAGCTTTAAGCTCGGACGTACGCGCGGGACTAGCCGCGGGTAGGTCCAGTTTTATAAGCTTAGCGGCTAATAATCGTATGCGAGGATTGCGGCTAGTAGTAGCAAAGAATCTACTAACTCCGGTAGTACTAGATTGAATACTGTTAGCGGCGAATTCTACGTTCGGGATCTAGTTAACCTAGTCGTCTTAGGTATAGTTAATATATACGCGGAGGTACTGCTCGAGCTCCTTATTAGTGTTTTCTAACTAACCGTCGGTAGTAGGATAGAAGGCAGTAGACATACGCTGCTTAGTGCCGACATTGCGTATAAGGCGACTAAAGAACGTTAATGTCTACTATAACCCGCGATCGCTATAGAAAACGTCTATATGTCCGATATCTCGCTATATGTACTAATACTAGAGGTTACTAGCGTATTCCGCGGTTATGTCCTTCGCTAGCATAAAGCGCTTACGTTTCGAGAGGCGACAGGTTGCGGTAAGCAGATTCTCGTAGGTATTATTGTCTAAGCGAGACAGGCTAGGTAGCAGCTTAACGATATAGTCTAGTGTAACCTACGTCTAAATACCGTCTAGAAGAGGAAGCTGTCGGAGATTGCCTTAGAACTAATTATGCTAGGTCTTAATGCGGCGGTAGGTAGCGTAGGCGTAGACATATCTGCGGATATTGTTATACATTCCGGGCTAGTAGTAGTCTCGTGAAACCAACTCGTAAGTTTTTTCGCGGCCTAGGTGCCCTATAGTAGGCTCGTTATAATATATACGCATAACTTCTTAGCGCAGGTCGCCGTCCGGTACGTAGATCTTATTGCGGATACGTATATAGCCTTTATTATCGATACGACAATCGACTAAGGAAATGCCTGCGTTAAGCTTAGCGAGAACCGTAGGACTAATGCGGTCTTTGTCTACGGCGAGGGCTTCGCGGATTGCTATCGCTAATAGATCATCGTCGTACGCGGCCTTAATAAGTTCTTCGAAGGATGTATTATCGCCGACGTTAATTACCTCTAAGGCGGCTAATGCAAGATAGTACTAATTATATACTAGATTCGCGGCTTCGGAAACATCGATTGTTAAGTAGGCTACTTATAGCTGCGCTATGCCTTCCGAGATATTGTGAGGCTTAAGAACGACTTGTTGTCTATTTCGTACATTATTAGTAGCGTCTTAGTCCTAAGCTCGGCGTATAAGGGCGTTAGCTTTGATATTCTGCTTGCCTAGCCTATAGTCGATCTTGAACCTAAAAGTAGAGAGGAACTCGCTCTACCTTACTTAACGGCGGTTTAGCTGTTTAGTAGTTATAAAGTATTAGAGGGTGCGATAGTTAGTAAGCACTTTAATGATATATTTACTCCCTATTAGCTCGGGCCTCTATTCTTCGAATGCTCTAACAATTGCTATTAACTCCTTATCGTAGATCTCGTAATTGCACTCGGCGGGTAATATCTTCTTAGAATAGAATGCAACTAGCAAGAGGATTCTATCGGCATTCGGTTGTAAGAGCACGCCGCCGGTAACCCTATCGGATAAATCGGCTTCTACGGTATAGGGTTTCTCTAGATTATAATGTATTAGCACTAGTGCTCTTGTAAAGGTAGCTTTTAAGGTCTTAAAAGCAGTCTAGTACCTAGCAGTCTAAACGAATAGCGTTCGTTGCTTTAGATCCTTAGAGTTCATGCCTTTAGTAAGTGCTATTATAGGCATTACGATCTTAGAGAAGGATGCGATGAATCTTCGGTAGAAGTTAGCTATACCTAGGAAGGCGAGAACGTCCTTAATGTTACGAGGCGTAGCCTAGTTAAGTATAGCCTTTACCTTAGCTAGGTCTATCTTAAGACCCTCGGATGTAATAATAATGCCTAGGTATTTAACTTCCTTAGCGAAGAACTTGCTCTTAAAGATATCGATCGGAAGTTCGTATTCGCGGAAGCGTTAAAGTACGGCCTTTATATACTATATATGCAAGTCTCTCTCTCTATCCGTAAAGATAACGGTATCGTCGAGGTACGCTAAACAGAACTCGTCGAGGAATTCGAAGAGGGCCTTGTTAATATATCGTTAAAAGGCTGCAGGCGTATTACAGAGTCTAAAGGGAACTACTAGATACTCGTATATACCGTACCTCGTAGTGAACGCGGTCTTCTACTTATTACCGGCCTTAATGCGGATTATATTAAAAGCTGCGATAATATCGAGAACAGTAAACTACTTAGCTCGTACTATACGTACTAGGGTCTCTCTAATCTGTAGAATAGGATACCTATCCTTTAGGGTGATCTTATTAATTGCTCTATAGTCGACGCAAACTCGGAGACCTCTACTAGGCTTCTTAACGATAAGGACCGGTAAGGCTATACAGGGCGCCGCCTCTCTAATCGTACCGTTAGCTTTTAAGTCGTTAACGTGCTTCTTAATTACTATATTCTCTTAGCCGCTTGCCGGTCTCGGTCTAGAGAAGGGCAGCTTAGCTCCTTCTTAGAAGTCGATAGTAAGATCGATACCTTCTCGATAGGGCGGTAGCTTCTTAGCTCGTTCTTGCTAGAAGCAGTCCTAGTATTCTTAGAACTCTAGCGGGAGGAGTTGTTTAACGGATATCTCGTCGATAGGCGCTTTACCCTTTATATAAATGCCTACATCTTCGGATAATAGGGAGCAAGCGTAGATCGCGACTACTGCAATAGCATCGTTAACAGAGTACGAAGAGTCAGTAAAGCCCTATATAAGGTAGCCGGAATCTTCCTTGTCTTCGAAATAAGCCTTACTAATAGTTATGTTAGCGATCTGCGGTATTAACTATGCCTAAGGGGCGTATATGTCGGAGGTAAAGGAGGGCGTCGTAAATACTAGACTATAGTCTATAGTTTCACATTTAAACTAATAGCCCGACCGGAGAGTAATAATGCCTACTGCTTAGTCGATATCGGTAGGTCGATGTCTAGTTTACTAGTCGACGCTAAGGATAAAGTCGTACTAGCTAATATCGGTAACCTATACGTTAATTTTCTCCTTTATACCGTTAAGGTCTAACTCGGTATACAAGACTTGCTTAATCTAGCTACTTCCGGCTTGCTTGTAATTATTAATGCCTAGCGGACGAGGTAGGCGGGTACGATTAGATAACAGTTTAGCCTATCGCGGATGCGAGCATATAGACGTATAGCCTAGGTCGATAAGGATTCGAGCGAGCCTGTTGTCTGTAAGGCTAGTAGCTACGATATGCTTACCGACTTTCGGTAGGAGGCTTACGTCGACGTATACGGCTAAGGAGTCAAGAATAGTAGGCAGGTCGCTTAGAGCTATAATAGCTTGAGATTTTAGCGATAGAGCTCGTTTCGGAAAGGACGCCGTTAGGGCTATAAGAGAGTATTTAGGAGGGTCTTTGCTAGGTATACGGATATGTTTAGGTTTACTCTAAGTAGTATACTTGTACTTAGAGCTTACTCTTTTAACTAATCCTCGTAGGTAGATAGCGGGTTCTCGATAGAAGTCGCTGCATTCGTAGGCTTCGTATTCACATTAGTGCCTCTGCCTCTACGGTTCTTATAGAATAGGAAGAGAGGGCAGGCAGTCTCCGTACGCCTATACTTGCTATCTCGATAAGCAAAGTAGGTCTCTCGCGACTTAAATAAAGCCTTAGTAATCGGCTTGTATTCGTACTTCTTGCTATTAACTGTTACCGGCTAATCGTAGTTATTACGCATATCCTCGTTAGTCTAGTATAGTATCTTCGACGGGCGCTTATTATCGTCCTTATCCTTGTCCTTGTCCTTCTCCTTATAAGATCCGCTACTACCGCTACCGCTATTAGATTTCTTCTATAGCTTCTAGCGGGTAGTATTAATATCGAAGATGCGGAGCTCGTCTCGTATAGTATAGAGTATATCGAAGAATTTAGACCGAATAGATTGCTTAAAGCTATCGTTAAGCTTGTCGCGCAAGTTGTCTATTATTTCTTTATCGTTGTTACTAAAGCTAAGGAAGGGCTAGTAATAGATAAAGCGAGGCTAGAAGTTCGAGAAAGATTTATCTTTTCCTTATTAGAGCTTCGTAAACTTAGCGCGCTTCGTATACTTCTAATACTAATTACCCTAGCGTTCTTCTATAAACTTAAAGGCATCTTAGTGCTTAGTAAACGAGTGGATAACTAGCTCGAGGTAGTTGAAAGCATTAGAGGTAGTGTTATTAAGTACGGCTCGGATCTTCTTCCTCTTAGACTTCTTGCTCTCGCCTAGTGTATATAGTATCTTACTCTTCTATTCGCGGAACGGCATATCCTTATCCTTAGCCTTATTATTAGCCGCAAATATAGCGGGCAACTTAGTAGACTTGTCCTTACGCTTGTACTTGCGGTCGCGGCTATTATAACGACCTCGGTATCGACCTCGGCGGTCTCGGTCGTACTCGTCGGACTCAGACGTAGAGCTGCTTAAGGAGCCTAGATTATCGTCTTTATCGCTAGCGGCGTACGTATTCTTAAGTTCTTCTCGCTAAGTGCGCTCTCGCTCTCGCTCTAGGCGCTTCTTAACCGGCGTATTGCGGGAGCTCTTAGTAGGAAGCGTTTATTCGCGCTTGCGACCGGTAGTACCGGTGCCTCTATTCTAGCGTATAGTAAAGTAAACGTTATCGGAGTCTTCTTCGAATTAGGCGAGGAGGTCTTCGTTATCGGTTTATAGCTTGCTACGGCGCTTCGGGGTATTGCTAGCATTAGCTTTAGCAATAGTAAGTTGTTTTTCTAAACCTTTAACCTTCTTCTAGAGTTGCTCGATCTCTGTCTTATCGGTATCTCTAATAGAACGGTACCGGGCAATACGCTCTTTAGCTTTCTTTAGCGCTAGTTCGTAGCGCTTACTCTTCTCGGTCAGCTCCTTTAGTTAAATAGTGTAAGCGTTATTAGCATTCTTTAGGTACTAGACGCGAGATATAGCGCTATCGCGTTCCTACTTCGCTTAATTCACTTCATTAATAGTCTGTTATAGAACAGCAGGTTAGTCGGCCTATAGTAGGGCAGCATTGTTAAGGAGGTCTAGCTACTTATTAGGGTACTTTTGCATACGCGTAGATAGGTCTTATATATCGGTGATATCCTTAAAATATCTAAGGTTATAACGTAGCACTTCCTCGCCGCGTAGATTCTAGTCGCATAGTATCTAGTCCGTAAGGTCTAGAGTCGACATAGTACGTGCGCGAGTGCCTTAGTCTAGATTGGGCTGAATTCTGCCGGAGCTAGTGCTAGCTGCTAGTATATATAGACGAGATCTTATTCTTAGGGCCTTTATAGACCTAACTAGGGAAGGAAGCTAGGAGCTGTTTGCGTCTTACTTACGTCTAGCCTACCGACCGCGACGCTTCTAAGGTAGGTCTTCCTCTTCTTCGAAACCTTAGATATCCGGCGGTAGAGGCGGCGGAGCGGGCTTAGTCGGGGAGTCTTTAAGGAAGCGGGCATCGTCGATATTAGGATCCGTGCGGCTAGTATAGCTTATACCTATAATCTCTTCGAGCTCTTCCTATATATACTGCCCCGGCTTTAGCTCGCCGATCGGAGCGTCTTCGCCGCCTTCCTCCTCTTCCTTATCGGACTAATCGTTAAGGCCTATATTAAAGTCGAAGGAATTGTTATCGTCTTCGGGGTTCTAGGCCGATTGCTATTAGAGAGTCTAAGACTAAGCAGACTACTAAGTGTTGCTATACTATAGAACTAGCGGTAGAGGTATCGAGCCGTCCTATTACTACTAGGACATATTGTCCTTACCTAATAACTTATTATTAATGTATACGAATGTATCTTCTAACTAAGAAGAGTCTATTCGAAGCACTAAAGACTAAAGCACCGTACTTCGCTTATACTATACCGTTTATATAGCGACGCGCTCCGGGCGTTAGGCCTGCGTATAAGTAGGACCGGGATACGACTACTAATTACCTAATAATAGCCGTATCTCGATCTATTTAGGGATCTTCGAGAAATGTTAAGGGCGGTAACTAAATGGTTTAAAACGAGTTCTCGAAGATGTCTATCTACGAGAGGCGCGCGAGAAGCGTAAAAACCACGGCGCTAAGACTTGATACCTAAGGCATCCTTAACTAGGAATAGGAGGGTTACTCCGTAACAACGTTCTATAGAGCGACGAGTGTGCTATACGTAATAGATTATACGAGAGGCTCTTTATTACTCGACTAGTTAGTAAGCGTAACTAAGACTACTATTCGAGGCCTCGCTTCTAACGCCTTCTATACTAGATAATATAGGCCTATATTAGTAGTATTAGCGGCAAAGGACTACTCCTGCTATAAGATAAGACGTAGGGCAATATTAACAAAGAGTTATACTATAAGAAGGTCTTGCTACTAGTTTAAGAAGAGATTAGTCGTATAAATAGCCTTATTACTAACTAAGAACACCCTCTCGGTTACGAGCCTGCCTTGCACTTAAGAACAGCACTCTTCTAATAAGACTCGGCGCCTATATATAGAGCTAAATATATACTTAATTAGTTACGAGCTCGCCGTATTATTCTTATAGACAACTAGCTACTTTTATTACTAGATTTAAACCCTATCGAGAACCTATAGCGAGTAATTAAGTAGGTAATTAAACGCTATAGAAACAGACCTACTAGCCGTAACCTTTAGCTAGCAATTGTCGAAGAATACTATAACGTACCTATAGAATTAGTATAATAATAGATTAATAGTATGCCGGCTCGCTATCGTATAGTAATTAACGCTAATAGCGGTTAAATATAGTAGTAGATAGTATAGCGCTTACTTAGTTGTCTATAGTTGTCTACATTCTTTAAACTAGCCTTCTATACAGCTTTAAATACCCTCGTTCTTAACCCTAATCGTTACTAAACTAGCTGTCTATACGGCTTTAAACTAGCCTTCTATACGGCTTCTAAAACACCCTCCTTCTTAACCCTAATCGTTACTAAACTAGCTGAAGAACTAAAGTTCCTAATAATCGCACTAATTAGCTTCTAATACCTAGGTATACTATACTTTGTATAGCAAGCGGTGCCGCTAAGTAAGGGTCGCGATACCCTAGAATGCATAAGCGCTCTTTTACTCCGATGTGCGTTGACGCTGTAGTCAGTGGTATGTATTTATCGATAAATCGAGGAGATCAACAGTTGGAGCGGGCGGTTATGATAATGTAGATGTCTATGTGGCACTGCATAGAAGAGTGTGATGCAATATGGCTTGGCTTGGCATCGATTGCGGCTTCGGCGGCCGGAGGCCGATGGTTTCGTCATGATCCGAGCTCCAGTCTTTGTAGCCGAGAAGTTCGCTGGACGGGAAACATTCTATCATATTACACTCTCTTGATCCCGCCCACCACGACGGAGAGAGCGAGGGCATACACCGAGTCACGAGAGCATGGTCTACGGACGAAGCCAGGCATGGCGAACATCGCTCCAGCAATCGCGAGCATATACCGTTGCCGGAGCGCCATGTAGAGCCTGCCAGGCTCAGCGGCTTGCGCCCAGTCTTCCCTTGCATAGGACAATCCCGCGGTCTTATCTGCCATCAACCACGCTGCTATCATCACGACACTTTTCTACATCGCCAGCAAGGAGAAAAGACAAGACGAGCGAGGACTTCTTCACCGCACTGACTGGGAGACCTGGCAAGAAAAGCGAAGACGCAGAGGCCAAGGAAGAGAGCACAAGCGAAGCGATAGAACTAGACGCGAAAACGAAGCCTTCTGAGCCGACGCCGATACCGAGCGATGGCAAGGCACCAAGCGCTGGAAGTGGTGCGGGTACTGGAGGCGAGTCTGGTAGCGGAGATGGTGGCAACCGCAAGAAGGGTGGCAAGCAGAGCAAGGAGCTCACAAAGCCCCAAGTGCCAGATGTCTACCCGCAGGTGCTAGCAATTCCGATTGCGCAACGCCCGCTGTTCCCTGGCTTCTACAAGGCAATCACAATTAGAGATCCGAATGTCATCGCAGCAGTTCAGGAGCTGTTGAAGCGAGGGCAGAGCTATGTGGGCGCATTCCTGCTCAAAGACCAAGAGAGCAGCCAAGATGTCATCAACGACCCCAGCGAGGTTTACGACGTGGGAACTTTCTGTCAGGTCACAGGCGCCTTTCCTGCTGGACATGGCGAGGATAAAGCTTTGCAAGCCGTCTTGTACCCACATCGGAGAATCAAGTTGAGCGAACTGATCCCACCCAACCGAGGCGCACCTGCAGCCCCAGAACCAGAATCACAAGTGGCGCAAGCGACCATTGAAAGCGCAGTGCCATCAGAAGAGCAAGGCGAGAAGCCAGAGACGGAAGAGAAGAAAGGTGGCGTGACAGCAAGCTTCGAGGAGCAGACGCCTGAGAAGGAGAAGGAAAAGTCTGAGGAAGGGGTCAAGGCTGCGATCCAGCCTACGGACTTCTTGCGATCTTGGCCCGTCAGTCTGGTGAAGGTTGACAATCTCAAGGACGAGCCTTTTGACAAACGATCGGAGACCATCCGAGCACTGATCTCTGAAATCGTGAATACTTGCCGCGAAATTGGCAATGCTAACCACTTGTTCCGAGATCACGTCTCTGCTTTCGCCATGTCACAGTCCGCCGCGAACATCGCCGACGAACCCGCCAAACTTGCAGACTTCGCAGCTGCTGTATCAGGAGGGGAGATGGAGGAAGTGCAAAGCATTCTTTCTTCCTTGAACATCGAGCAGCGTCTCAGCAAGGCGCTAGAAGTTATCAAGAGGGAGCACATGAACGCGCAACTCAGCAGCAAGATTTCAAAAGATGTGGAGAGTAAGATTCAGAAGCGCCAGCGAGAGTATTGGCTCTTGGAGCAGATGAAGGGCATCAAGCGCGAGCTTGGTCTGGAAAGTGATGGCAAGGATAAACTGGTTGAGAAGTTCAAGGAGAAGGCCACCAAGCTGGCCATGCCTGAGCCGGTGAAGAAGGTCTTTGATGAAGAGCTAAATAAGCTCACCCACCTCGAGCCTGCTGCATCTGAGTTCAACGTGACGAGAAATTACTTGGACTGGCTGACGCAGATTCCATGGGGTCAACGAAGCGCCGAAAACTTTGGTATCCAGCACGCTCGTGATGTCCTGGACGAAGACCACCACGGTCTGAAGGACGTTAAAGACCGCATCCTCGAGTTCATTGCTGTTGGTAAGCTTCGCGGCACTGTCGAAGGCAAGATTCTTTGCATGGTCGGCCCACCTGGTGTTGGAAAGACAAGTATTGGCAAATCGATTGCCAGAGCTCTCAACCGACAATATTACCGCTTTAGTGTCGGTGGTCTGACTGATGTCGCCGAGATCAAGGGTCACCGAAGAACCTACGTCGGTGCTCTGCCAGGCCGCATCATCCAAGCCTTGAAGAAGTGCCAGACCGAGAATCCGCTCATTCTGATCGATGAAGTTGACAAGATTGGCCGTGGCCATCAAGGAGACCCGTCAAGCGCACTGCTGGAATTGCTGGATCCTGAGCAGAACAATTCTTTCCTCGATCACTACATGGACGTGCCTGTGGACCTTTCAAAGGTGCTCTTCGTGTGCACAGCCAATATGACTGACACGATTCCACGACCACTTCTGGACAGAATGGAAATGATCGAGCTCTCTGGATATGTCTCCGATGAGAAGATGGCTATTGCTGAGCGTTACTTGGCACCACAAGCCAAGGAGCTGTGCGGTTTGAAAGAAGTTGACGTCAAGCTTGAGCAAGAAGCCATCACCGAGCTCATCAACAAATACTGCCGTGAGTCTGGTGTGAGAAATCTCAAGAAGCAGATCGAGAAGGTCTATCGCAAGTCAGCACTTAAGATCATTCAAGACCTTGGTGAGGACGTTCTCAGCGAAGATAAGGCACTGACCGACGAAGGCAAGGCAGCTGCTAAGGAATCCGAGAAAAATAATTCCGAAGTCAAGGACACGCCTGAGAACATCGAGAACGAGACGACTGAGAAGCCACGTGTGGCGCTCAAGGTGCCCGATTCAGTGCATGTCACCATCGGCAAGGATAACTTGAAGGACTACGTTGGACCGCCTGTCTTCACTTCCGACCGACTTTACGATGTCACTCCCCCTGGTGTTGCCATGGGTCTTGCATGGACGTCAATGGGTGGCGCAGCGCTATACGTGGAATCCATCCTTGAGAACGCGCTGTCATACAACTCACGACCAGGCCTGGAACGAACAGGAAACCTGAAGGCCGTTATGAAAGAATCAACACAGATTGCATACTCGTTCGCGAAAGGACTTTTAGCAAAGCAGTTCCCAGGTAACAAGTTCTTCGAGAAGGCACGGATACATCTGCACTGTCCCGAAGGTGCCGTACAAAAGGATGGTCCTAGCGCAGGTATCACAATGGCTACCTCACTATTGTCCCTGGCATTAGACAAACCTTTGGATCCTACGATCGCAATGACCGGCGAATTAACAGTAACTGGAAAAGTGCTCAGAATCGGTGGCCTGCGCGAGAAGACGGTCGCTGCACGAAGAGCAGGCGCAAGAATGATCATCTTCCCTCGGGACTGCATGAGTGATTGGATCGAGCTGCCAGAGGTAAGTCTCAACATATATCCACAACGCTTCACGTCTACTAATTCTGTATCAGAACATCAAACAAGGCATCGAAGGCAAACCCGTCGACTGGTACTCCGATGTCTACGACCTCGTCTTCGCAGACGTCGATAAAACCACCGCCAATGAACTTTGGAAAAAAGAGCTCGCCAAGCCACCGAAAGAGGAACGCGAAAAGGAAGAAGATGATTGAAAGAAGAAAGAAGAATTACCAGCCTCTTTCTTGTAAGATAACTATATGTTCACCTACCTGTAGTTACGCGACCACGTCAGCATTGGGTGATGGCGCCCTGGGAGTTGCCATGCCAGAGCGGATGTCGAATTTCCTTAACTCCGCTCTTTGTACATATTACTCGCGCCGCAGCCCGCCGGGGGAGGACAGAGGGCGGTGGGAATGACTTAGATATCAGAAGTAGATCATGCATGTAAAGTGGAAAGAAAGAAGGATCGTGAAGCATAAAGGCCGCCTTGGTACTCACAAAACATTCACTCGTTTCATAGCCCGCGTGTGATTCTCCGCACCGTGTCAGTCAATCAAACGAAGACGATCAATCCTGTACAACCATGCATGCCATGCCATGCACATCTATAAAAGTTCATATACACAAACAAGCTTTCCTTTCTATTTCTTCCCACATGATAATCAATCAACCAGCATTATCCGCCACAACCTCTGGCGGCGGTTTCCCATTAAGCCCACCATTAGCTTCCTTGCCCCGTTTCCTCATCCCATCACCAGAACTCCCATTCGCCGTAATCCGTACCACCACATCATCCTCCTCCTCCTCCTCGTCCCTAAACTCCACCCCTCTCACGAAAACTTCCGATAAAGCTTCAAGTCCTGCGACAAAAACACAAAGCACACTCGCGATGACAAACATACTAATACTCTCCCCAATCTCCAACCACGAACCCTCATCCCTGACTTCCCAGAAGAAACGGAGGGTCAAGTAGTCTCCGATTCCCATGACTACGGCGAAAAGTGATCCGCCTCTGAGACGGAGTCGTTTCGTCAGAATTCCAAGATTGGCGCTTACGAGAGCAAACGGAGCGAGGAGTTTGAGGAGGAGGAGGGCGCCTTGGCTGAAAGGATCGAAGACTGGGATGAGGCGGTAGACTGCGTCCAAGGAGAAGGAGGAGACGGATGCGATGTTTCCGGTGCTGAAGAAGGCGGATTGGAGAAGGAAGAGGAAGAAGAGGCAGATTCGAGCGTCGGAAAGGGTGAGGCTGCGGTAGTCACCTGTTGCGAGGGCCTTTTCTCGTTGTTTGGCTGCGGATGCGGCGGTGTTTAGAGGTGAGTGGATGTCCTTGAGTGCATCGCCGGATGAGCCGTTGGTGAGGCTGGACGTTACTGAAGGTTTGCTGAAGGATTGGTGGATACGATGTTCGAGACGGACCCAGGAGACTAGGGTGATCGAGATGGCGAAGTAGAAGAGTCCCTCGTATGAGATTGTGAGAATGATGAAAAGTGGACCGAAGGCAAGGAAGATGATTGCCAAGCGGTGTAGATAGTGATCTCGAGGTCGTAGCGCGTGTAGGAAGGGCACTGTCAAGGATGCAACTGTGATCATCGTCAGCCAATATGGACTCCTGGTATGTCGCGAGACAGAAACGACAGGTGATTAGCAGATCATTCTATGTCTGGCCCATATCATCGCAGTATCATTATCCCGCCGTGGCTCCTGACAACTGACGGCTCCATCTGGAGACGTCTGCCGGTGCTGGAGATCAAGCGTGGAGGGTGGCAAGTCCAATGGTGGTAAGCCTTCAAGACCCGATAGCCATTTATGGTATGGTATGGCCTCGCCGGACGAATTGCAACGATGATGCGAGGTCTCCTCCGAGCACCCATCCAGCTGTGGTGGCACGCGGATGATTTCGTCTTGCAGAGCGATCATGAGTAGCTTCCGACGAGGGCAAGCATCTGCTAGATCCGACCAGAACACGACATCATCTGTTGCGACGCGCCGTTTTCGATCGTTGCAGAATAGCTTGTGTGGCAGGCGAAAGCACACCTCTGCGATAGCGGCCAGGAGGAAAGCCAAGGGCAAATATAGCGTCAGGAAGAAGCCTAGAGGAATTCGGGTCTGCCATTTTAGTGCTTTGAATGACTTCCAAGGATGTTCCAGTACATTGAGCACATCGTCCAGTTTTCGGGCCTCCTTGACGTAAATGCCCATTCTCGGACGCTTTGGAAAGGTTGTGGAGAGGCGCCCACGACGATAGCAAGCAATATCGGCATATAAATGAAGGCAGAACAAATGATGCAGCGGAAGAAGATAGCGCTGCATGTGAGAGTTGCATTCAGAACAGAAGGGAAAGTGGCTTACCGAGTGTGGCCCAGCCCACGATCTGTGTCCCCAGTGGAAGGCCCGCTTTAGCTTGCAAGGAAGCTACGCTCGACCTTGTGACCGCGATGGCAAGTGCAACAAGCCCGACCTGGGTGGGAAAGTCAACCTCCCGACATAAAGTTCTTCATCGATATTACTTACCTGCACTCCGAGGATTGTTCTCGAGACGCCATCAGCGCCAGCAGCGGCCAAGCCAGAGTTAGATGGCGCACACTGGACCAGCAGACTCTTCTCGAATGCGATATACAGCACTCCCAGCATGAGAATGAGAAAGCCTCCAAGCGATCTAGAGCATGAAGAGTCAGTGCAGTCTTAGGCTGTTGACAGGATCGCCTCACATGAGATTGGAGCTTTCCACTTTCATAGCTGGTAACAAGGTGAAGATGCTCATGGAAACACAGCCCAGTGCCCAGGTAGCGCAGAGAAGCCAGTTCTTCTGGACAAATCCGGCACCATACAGCACAGGCCATACAGAGCCCGCAAGGTAGAGAATGGTGTAGATCTGACGATGGTAATAGCTTTGTACCTGTGAGGAGGTCAGTCTGCGATTCCGCCACTATGCAGTTGAGGTGCCGTCCGTACCATGACTTCTAGAAGGGCAAAATATGCTGCCACATTCAATGCCAGCTTAGTGGCATCGGCTGTGGTGAGTTGTGCGAAGAGCTTGTTTCTGCCCTCAATGAGTGCTTGTCGGCGTGCGAAGACTTCTTCCCAGAAGGCCACTGGAAAGATGGCGTAGGCATAATACGTGATTGGTGACGACTCCACGAATAGCAGGCTGAAAAGAATGACGAGAATAGAAGAAAATGCAATTATATGCCCCGTGGATCTTGCTGGCTCAATCTTGCCGTCTAACATGTAGACGTCCACGGCGGTGGTGAATGCAAAGGCAATCCAGCCTGCGTAGCCTGCTGTGACGAGAGTCCGGAGGAAGAGCCAAGCATAAGTCTGCAGGTATCGCAGTCCCTCCAGGCCAAGCTTGATCAACTCGTCTGATCGGGCGATGGCCTGCTTGTACTCACGCTTTCGGATGAGCTGTTCGATGCCTGCGAGCCTGTTCTCAACACTATGCTCGGCGTCGGCAAAGCCAGGATATGGCTTGTAGCGCAGGACTGTGGCCATCTTCTGTCGCTCCTTGACATGATACATTTCCAGGATCTCTTTGGAGTTGGTCAACATAGCTTGGGCTTTCTGCTCGTCGGTCGCATCAAGGAAAGATAGTGGAAGCTCTCCCACAGAGTTCACAGGAAACTCGAGGCCGGCCAAGTATGCCATGAGTGTAGCCACGTCGGCCTGATTGACATCATGGCGTTGCACATGATCAAGCCTCCAATCGTGTGAGAAGCCGTCTTCGTGTCCCGGTGCTTTGCCTCTGCGGACGGTGTTCGGCTTCGCGACACCAGATCCCCAAGCGATCAGTGGTGTCCTGGTGTTGTCTGGATGTCCGTCACCATGGCTCCCCCAGTCGCTCATTCCATGGTCTGCTGTGAAGACAAAAGCGGTGTCATGGTCGTTGTAAAAGTTGTTGATGATCTCCGTAATCTCCTGAACACCTTTGTCAACTATCTGAATGTTTCGCAAGTATTCTCTCGAATACGGACGATAGGCGTGTCCTGTCGTGTCCAACCCCAGCAGATGCAGGAAGAACACTATCTTCTCCTCGTTCAATTGCGCATTGAGAACGGGATCGGTCTCAGCATCTTTGAACAGCTGCTTCACACGATCGAAGACCCAGTGGTCAAGCTCCGTGGCATCCTTGCTGAAATCCTCAAATTCATGGCCATATGTGGCATCTGTTACTCGACCAGGAACAGCACCAGTTGAGAACATAGGCAAGATATCTGGACTTCCCCAACTCCATGTGTGACTGCTTCGATTAAAGACGCTGTCAAAGTTGACCGGGTTCAGCTTCCACCCTGTCGCGACCGCAGAGACATCCTCATAGAGTCCCGCTATTAATGCGACATGTCCAGGCCGTGATTCGGTGGGTACGCGAGTATGAGAGACACCGAATGTGCCATGTTCGAGGACGCGAGAGCGTAGGAAAGGTGCTAAAGGCACGAGCTCATCTGTCGAAGTATCGTTGGCGGGCCTTGATGGATCGGGGAAGAATTGGAACGCTTTGTCTGCTCGGAGGCCGTCGCCTTCGACATAACGTCAGTATGGTCTGAGGGATGGCAGTACTGTTTGGCAGCATACCAACATAAAGGACGAGTCGCTTGGCGGGTGCTGTGGGCGCATCGACTCCGTAGGCTCTCATTCCACGCACAATGGGTGAGACGAAGTAGATGTCGAAGATGGAGTAGGCGTAGATCAGGTGGAAGACGACGGCAATGCCCAGGAAGCCCAGCCGACCGAGCCTCGCCATGCTGACTGCTTGCGCTCGCTGTGCTCACTGCTCAGCGAGGGGAACATGAAGTGAGCGATTCTCCATTCTCGACCATCCCGTCCAATACCATGCGCGTAAACGTGCATGCCGCGAATCCATCAAGGTTCCTAGAGGATGCAGGGGTGCGCGCAGGTGCTAGCCGCTTTGGAAGGTGCCGCATTGCGACAACACCATACAGTACTCCTTCACGCTAGTTGCACTCTCACATGCATACATATCTATCTATATTCGCGGGCCCCGATACTAGTATATATATATATATTCCCTCGCCCTCACATCCATTGTTGATCACCATCCATCTTCTTCCCGCCAGTCGCACTCGCACTCGCACTCGCTCCCTCCCTCCCATCACCACCCGTCGGTCCGCCAATATTCGGCACAACCGCAATCAACTTCTTAAGCTGAAGCCTCCTCCTCTGCGCCTTATTCTCACTCCACCTGGCCTGGAAAGTCCCAAAAAGACTCGGTCTCCTAGAATTCAAACTTTCCTCACCATCATCACTCAGTCCAGCTTTACTGCCATCAAGCGCCCGAGCAGGTAGCGCAACATGCGAAACTTTGGTGCGGCTGGGCGTCAGAGGAGGAGATCTAGCATCATCGAAATCCGCCCCGCCGAGAGACATGTCATGAGATTTGACCGGGCTGGGGTACAAATGCGGTGATGTGGGCGAAGCTTTTGATGACACGGGTGAAGCGCCTCGAATGTCGGAAGAGCGTCGTCTGCCGTGCCGCGTTACGCCCTTTACGCGCTCGTAGATAGTCTTCTTGCTCTTTTCTGAGCTGCCGTTGCTTGGGCTCTTCTTGTGAAGACTGGATTTGACTGGATTGCTTCCGAGAGGTGACATTGGTGTCACATCTGGCGTTTTGACTGCGGTCTTTGGTTGCGCTGCTACGATTTCTGGGGGGAGCAACTTCAGGCCGGGAAGTTGAGCAGTTCCGGCATTGCCATCGATGCTTGCCTTAGTCTTTTCGAGCTCGCTCTTTTTCGAGCTTGCACGTCGCATTACGTGCGGGTAGAACTGTGATTCTCGGCTATTCTTACGATCTTTATGCTT
This sequence comes from Pseudocercospora fijiensis CIRAD86, assembly GCF_000340215.1. Lineage (NCBI taxonomy): Eukaryota > Fungi > Ascomycota > Dothideomycetes > Mycosphaerellales > Mycosphaerellaceae > Pseudocercospora > Pseudocercospora fijiensis. Next base: position 1,789,015 of record NW_006921539.1, on the reverse strand, counting down.
TCTGGCCTGCGTCGGCGATCCAGGTGTCCTTGGTATCGGTATCGATGTTGCGGCATTCAGAGCTTGAGGCGACGTGTCGCTAATGTTTGTGGGCGGCGAGATAGGTATCATTCCAGTCGTGCTCCCTCCGCTACCCCGATTATACAATGACGACGGAGTAGGTGAGATCCGAAGAGGGAAGCTACTGGAATGAATGGACTCCTCGCTCTTCGTCCTTCTGTGCGAAGTGGACCCGGACGTAGCGCCACCAGGACTACCACGAAGCGCACCTGACTTCCGAGCAGGCTGCTTACCCATGAATAGTGGCTGCGGTACCATTTTCATATGCGTGCTGATACTGTCGTCCGAGTCATAGTTCGGAGATTCAGAGGGCCTGTATTGCTGGGCCAGAAGTGCATTGCACTGGTCGACCAAATTGCGAGGTTCACCTTCGCGGTCAAATTGGTAAGTCCCGACGCTGGAGGAGCTCCTTGCTGCCTTGGGCGATTCATTAGTGTACTGTCGGCTCCTCCGTCCCCTCTCTTGCCGCCGTCCACGTTCAGCATCGTCCACGAGGGCTGCGTGCTGCCTGTCCTCTGTAGATTGTCTTCGCTCCTCAGCGACAGGCGGCACCATAGACCTCACGGGTCCCGTCCCGACATGAAATGAATTCTCATAGGGCGCCTTGCTGGGTGCAGGAAATGGGAACTCTTGATGCGAAGTGCTGACAGAGGGTGTAGCCAGCGGCGTCGAGAGCAGTCTTTGCCTACCTTGATTGTCCACCAAAGTTGCGACCGTGAAGAGAGGCGGGGCCACAGGTGTGTGCACCCCTCCCAGTGCCTCCAAAGTAGCCATGCGCACATGCCCGTGCAATCTCCCTCTCTCGACAGTCTGAGCTCGAAGCTCTTCTGGGAGCAGTCGCACCGCACCGGGAGCATCTCTTGCTTCTTTCGCTTTCTCCAGGGATACCGTCTCTATCTTTCTCTTCGAGCCAATTGGAGGAATTACTGCTGGTGGAAGAAGTGTAGTTACAGGCCTTGAGTGAGTAGGCGAGGTAGGATCCGTCACTGCGCTTAGAGTTGGAGAAGGAGTATTGATGAGCGGCGAAAATACACGTGGCTCGAGCAATTGACCAGATATCCTGCTCAAAAGATCAGGAGTGCTGATACTATACGCAATAGGCCTGTGGTGTGCGAGAGGAAAGTCATCATCAAGGTCTTCCGTCCTCCACGATCGGTTCGAGTCTGTGGCCCACTGGCTAGGAGTACGACTGTAGACGCTTGAAGATCTCCTTCCAATTGAGGTATTGGCAGATGTAGTAGAGTCCTTGCGCACCGGGGTTGGTGGAAGTGGCTTATTTGGGTCGTGCTCGAGCGGTGGCGTTTGCCTCAAGAATGCCTGAAATGACGGTACCGCCTGATTCTCAGTGCTGAACGAGAATTGAAAAGATGCCGCACTCGGCAATTTCGGGTATTGGTTCGTAGTCGTCGGGGATGGCGAGCCTGAATTTCCACTTGGAGGCTGCTTGAGGAGCCCGGACGGCATATTCCAAGCAGGATTTGGTTTGAATGTCGATGCCGGCCTCGCATCCACGTACATGCTGAGATTGCCATCTATTGAAGCGTCAGGAGATCATCAAATGGCGAATAGGAAATCTAGAAGTCAACAAAGAAAGCATACGTCGTGCTCAAGCTCGTTGCGTCAGGACAATGAGAAATTGCACAAAGGCATATATCCATCGAGCCTAGTCTGGATCTCAAGGTGAACGCATTCTGGATTGTGTTCACAACACAGCGCCTTGCTAGGCTGGGCGTTCTACACCCAATCTTGGTTCGTTGACCGCCGCTGGTCTGACACTGGAAAGCCCCGAACGCCTGGTGAGGTTCAACTTGAATATCTCATTTTCATGTTTTGGCTACCGGTACAAGGCATCATGATCGCTATCTCGAAGTGGTAGCATCTCCGGAATCGTCTCTCGTCGCACCGGCCTTTTCAAGCTCCTCAGCCTGTGGTGTCTGCGGAATGTCGACTAGCACGGCAGGATCGGCTTGACGATTTAGGATCTGTTGAGCACGTCGCTAAAGAGCTGTGAGCATTGCGCATGAGCCGTTCTGCGGGTCATACCTTTTTCTCAGCAGGACTCAACCGTGGATCTGCTTCTATAGCCTCCAGAGCCGTAGCTTTGGACCCTCGTCGCGCAAGCCGAAGGGTTTCGGGAGATGCAGGCGTGCTATCGAGCTCTACGGGCTCATTATTGATAGATGCGATTGAGAGCGTAAGCTCGGGCGCCTTAGAAGTGACTGGTGAGATTGGGGTTTCGTGACTTTTTTCGTCGTTGTTCGAAGCCATACTCCGTACCGGGCGGACAGTGAAGCTGCTTGGGCCTGGAAAGAGGGGTCGAAGTCTCCAGATTGTAGGAAGGTCACCTCTAATTCTCCAAAGGAAGAGTCCAGGCGAAGTCTTATGGTAATTTCCTTGTAGTCAATATGCGAAACGAAAGCCTGTGACGGTCATCAGGAGAAGGTCGAAGCTCTGCGGAGAGCTGACAGCTCCTGGCGCGAACTGGCCAGGAATGCTTGGCGTACGACTCAGGGCCTCAGGCTATCGGCATGTCGCATGGGTACGTGCAAGGGACAAGGATGCTGACAAGAAGCAAAACGAATACGAAGTTTGGACGTGTAATGTCTTCATTGCTCAATTGGTATCAAATGTATAGAATCACGGCTCTAAGAGGCCGTCAAATATATCAGAATACAGAGTACAAATCGCCGCCTCTAATCCGAGATCGCCTTGATCGCGTGGTCGGCGTGATGGTGTTTCCCTGCGTGGACTTCAATGTTGTGAATCGCGGACTGGAGCGCGCTGGTGATGTCAATGTGGAAGAATGGCCGGTTCAAGCCTTGTACCACGGCAACCTTGACGTTCGTCGTGTTGTAGGCTTGAGACTTGTTCAGCTGGCGGTCAATGTCGCTGGCACCGCTGTCAGATGGGTTGATACTGTCCACCTCCCGGTTACCAGTCTCAACATCCTTCGTGTTATGGCGCTGAATGTCTCGGTTCTGCTTGTCCTCTGCTGCCGCTGCAGCGCTGGACGATCCACCGAGTTCAGCAACGCTGAAAATTGGCTTCCATCGTGAGAAACCGTCATCGCCGTCAACAGATGGGTACCCAAAGCCAGCAGACGCAAGGGCACGCTTCGTCCAACGATTGTTGATGCAGGCAAAGTGCCACTGCACACGATCCGGCGATGCATGCCTATCAAGCTGGTTCCTGACATCGATCAAGTTTTGGACAGATGTGAGATCAACGTTGTTCACAGAGGACATGTCGATGATGATAGCTTTCAGAGTCGGCCGGTGATCATCAACAGCGACTTCTTTGCCACGTCTCGGACCAGGGTCATTCCAAGGTCGATCGCCAGGTCTTGGATAACTGTGAGGGTCCGTCCTTTGGGTCTCCTTGAAAATGACATCAGTCATGTAGTCAAGATAGTGGTTTGCATTGGGGTAGTTGAACCCCTCCGAGAAGCGGTAGATGAAAACTCCCGGGTAAGGATGTTCGGCGTGAATGTTCGGGTTCGAACCGTCACCATGGTTGATCGGCAGGAAAACATTGCGAGCTGACTTATCTGGATCATTTTCGGCTCCAATAGACACGTTCCCAGGCTTGCCTTCCTGTCCCTCGACTAGATGGTCGCCTATGACCGAGTGGACCTTGACGCGACCAAGGAAGCGGCCTTGCGCCTTGAACGCTCTGAAGAGGAACAGAGCCATGGAAGATGCAATCGTGACGTAGACGCCGATCTCGATGGTTGAAAAGACTGTGACGATGACACCAGCAAAGAAGATGATCATCTCTACCGGCGAGACGCGCCAGAATTGGTAGACAGTGTTCGGTGGGGTGATGAGATCGCCAACAGCATGGATGATGACCGCACTGAGAGCTGCGCTTGGAATGTAGAAGAACACTGCTGTCAGAGCGTAGATGGCCAGAAGCACCACAAGAGCGGTGATGACACCTGCGAACGGAGTGCGTACACCGGCCTTGGATTTGATGGCAGTTCGCGAGAATGAGCCAGTCGCAGGATATGCGCCAACGAAAGGCCCAAGCAGGTTTGTAACGCCAATGGCCACCAGTTCCTGGGATGGGTCGATAACATAGTTGTTGACTCTGCCAAAGGACTTCGAGATCGAGATGTGTTCGATGAGAAGTACGATGACGGAGGCCGGAATCTCACTCGCAAAGTAGCTGACGATCTCGCTGTTGACCGTCGGGACTCCGGCATGCTTGAAGCCTCGTGGGACCTCGCCGAGGATGGCGATAGGAGAGTTCTTGGGATTGTGTTTCTTCAAATGTAGGTTCATCAGCCAGCTGATCAGAGTGTACAGAAGGATGACGAAGGCAGTGCGAAGAGTGTTGCAGAAGAACCAAATCTTCTTGCGGTTGGGTTGCTTTCGTGCCAGATAGTTGAATGTCGCTCGAATGAGATAAAGCATCGTCAGGGCGGTCAAGCCGAGGGCGGCGTCCAGCTTGGTGTGTCCCAGGTTCTTGAGTGTGTTGATAACGACAAGATATGTCGATGCCCTATTGTTGACATGGGCTTTCGAGATGCCCATCAAGCCTGGTACTTGGCCGACTGCAATGTTGATGGCAGAACCCGTCATGAATGCAGAGATAGAAGTGAGCGAGATGAGCTCCACCAGCCAACCAGCGCGTATGAGGCCAATAAAGCAGACAATGCCACCAGCGATAATGGCCAGGGCGCGAGCGACGGTTGCAGGATCGATGTCGGGTGCTTCTTTCTGCACTTTCAGCACGACGTTGCCGACAATCGTGGACATGACTGCGACGGGCTAGACTGTGTCAGTGGGAGAGCAAGCGACGGGCTTTGTTCGTGCTTACACCAATAGTGATGTCTTTGGAGGTGGCGAAGAACCAGTAAATCAGGACACCCATGAAGGATGAGTAAAGACCGTATTCCGGAGCAAGCTCCGCAAGCTTTGCGTATGCCATACTCTGGGGGACGACGACGGCGCCGACAGTGATACCAGCGACCAAATCTCCTGCAAGCCATTGTAGGTTGTATCGACCGATCCAGTGGGTGAAGGGGAAGAGGTTGTGGAAGTATTGCAAAAGGTCATGTCCACGTGGAATGACAGAGCGCAACCACTCGGAGGCTGTCGGTTCCTCTTCGACGTAGCTGTCGCCGCTGTCAACCGAGAACACGGACTCTCCCCGTGACAGCTTAGACGCTGGAGAGTCATTGCGGTACTCCAGCTTGATACCAAGCACTTTGGCCAGGCCGTGGCCAAGCTTGGTTCTGGCAGATGCCATGTTGTTGGAGAAGCGCAGCAAAGTGGGCCCAGGAATCGGAGAGGGTCAAGAAGTGGTGATATGTGAGCCCAACGTCGAGACTGGGTCGGAGCGCTATTCTAGACCGGAGAAGACTTCTGGAACAGATACGCCACCTTCAGGCAAGCGAATAACAACAATGCAGCCTCGTGCAGGAAGGCACGATCTAGGAGGGCCCGGATTGGTAGAATTAGAATTGTGCGGCGGCCGTGGCAGGGTGGCAGCAAGCGGTTGCCAGTCAGAGTTCTGATGAGGGCAGTTGCGAAGAATCACGACAGTCCAAAAGCAATTCCAAAGGCTCGGATGGGTAGGTCTAGGCGTCGTTGGCGATCGACTTGGATTCGCCGGCCTGCAGCGAATGAGCAAGCTGGAGGATTGATGGTGTGATCAGGGCTGGTGAATGCAAAAGAATGCTCGAGCCTCGAGGCTGATGAGATTGGCGAGCAGGCAGGGACTTGTATTCTATCTTGCAGCAGCAGCTGTGATCCAGCAGTGCTCTGCAGGGCAGATGAGTGATGACGGGACGCCAGAGATTGGTTTTTCCTCGGGCGTCATCACGCGTGGGAGGTGTCGTCGAGGAGGGCAATAATTATTATTTCACGCATCATCGCATTGCGGTTGAATGAAGAGCGGGTCTAGTGTCGCAGGGAAACGGCTTAGCATGAGCACGCAATAAATGGCTCGTCGGCAGCGCGCTCAGTGCTGAACAAAGAACACGTGCGCCAAGGGTCGCGTGCATTCCATTGCATTGCACCATTGTTCTCCAATCACAACGGCCTCCAAAGGCAAGGCGGCGTGGGTGAAGGCACTGATTCGATCTATGTGGGCGTGGGAGAAACGCGCGTGCGGTCAAGATGTCTGGTCGTTCTTTGGAGTCTCGTCTCTTCTCACCGTTGTGTCAATCATCATAACAAGCATTCCGTGGAGGACCAGGCAAGCTTTGTGATGAACATGCCTCGCCACGGCAATAATTAGAATCAGGTGCCTCGTAAGATCAGGGTGGCAGCCGGAAGCGCAGGAAGTATAAAGCATAATCAGGCGCATCACTGATCAGGCTGGTGTCGGCGGCGAGAGCAGGAGCACGAGCGCCGCGGCGTTGTTGTCTGCATTCCATTTCGCCGTCGCTGCAGAGTGTCGACATCGCGCGGACGAAGCATTCCGTGGTGGAATACGGCATCGCGGTCTTGGTGTCATGTTGATGCGTGGAGGTCGACGGTCGTGGCTCGTGGGCCTCAGAAGTAACGGTATCGCGGTCGCAGCGGTGAGGGACCCCATGTCTAATTGGCAACAAGAGTATGTAACTCTCGTGAAAGTTCAGAAGGGGACGTGTCCGTGTCCGTGTCCGTGTCCGTGTCACATGTCCGATCAGCTTGGCGGTGCACAGAAAGAAGGAGGTCATCAACACCTCGCACTCGCACGCGACGACGCGTCGGCACATCGCTTCGACAGAACCGACTTGACGCGACTGATCGGACACCATCATATCATACTGCTACATCTACTGCCGCCCCCGCCCGCGCCCAACATGACCCACCTCGACCAACTCCTGCAAAAGGCGCCCGACAATGGCGACCGCATCGCCGGCCTCGACGAGCTGCGCCGCGTCATTCTGCTCGACGGCGTGCCCTCAAACAGCGATGGCATGGTGCGATGACCAGCCAAGACAACTACCTCTGCCTCCCGACCTGCTCGGCTGACGTCCCTCTAGTCAGAATTGCGAATCTACGTCTGGCTCATTCTGCTCAACGCCCCGCCATTGCCGACGAGCAAATACCTGGACTTGGTCAAACAGGGAGCATCACCCGCCTACGCCAAGATCAGGAATGACACTTTCCGCACCCTCACCACCGATCCTCTATTTCGTCGACGCGTCACCGAAAACAGCCTGACGCGAGTGCTGAATGCCGTCGCCTGGAAACTGCACGAGCTGGATGAAGCTCGCGTCAAGGGATGGATGTCCCCTCCCACCTTGGCCTTGCCCAAAAGCCTCGATGGCAGCGAGAACATCTTCCATTCACCAGCCTCAGTGAGCACGCGCCACGGCCTGGGCTCAGTCACTGGCACCGATGGCTCTGAAGCTGGAGAGCCTACTGCACACATCGGCTATGTGCAGGGCATGAATGTCATGGCCGCGCCCTTCCTCTACGCTGCCCGCAGCGAAGCTGAGGCTTTTGCCGCCTTTGATCGCTACATCAATTTCGAGTGTCCGGGCTACGTGCGCGGCAGTATGGATGGCGTGCACAAAGGCCTTGCCCTCGTGGACCACATCTTGAGCATCGTGGATCCGAAGCTCGCGTCGCATCTGACTTCCAAAGGCATGAAAGCAGAGATCTACGCCTTTCCAAGTGTGCTCACCTTGTGCGCTTGCACCCCGCCCTTGCCGGAAGTCCTGCAGCTGTGGGACTTTCTGTTCGCTTTTGGACCGCATCTTAATCTGCTCTGCATAGTCTCGCAGCTGGTGCTGATTCGTGACTCTCTTTTGAATAGTCCAACGTAAGTGTGCGAGATATTGTCTTCGGCTAGAATGCGGCTAACATCGGCCAGACCCAAACCAGACTTCAAGCCGTTGCGAGCACGCAAGGTGATCGACTATACGGTCAACTTCGCGCGGAAGATCCCCGATCATCTGTACGAGCAAATGCTAAATCACGCAAAATAACTCAACTTTGCATGGCCCTTGCAACACATGTACGAACGCACCGCACCCTACGCCATCTGCTTCCTCTACATTCCATCCCTACTCAAATGGCGGTCTGCATCCGGCAACAATAATTATCTTGAGACCTGTCATAGTACACGCGCGTCACATTGCTCCGCTCGTGCCGGAGGCTCCGCGCGTTCGAATAGGTATCAGCCAAGCAACTGCATGTGACCAAAGTGCAACGGACGTGCTGGTTGGTACTGGCACACATCCTCAGAATGAATATTGAAGGAAACTTCTTCCCACGATTGAAGCGATGCCATCTGTTGGTCGTCCACAGCGACAGTGCAGAGAAGCACGACTATAAGCTCAGCTTCGGCGACTCATGACAACGAGCGTCCACTTCCTCCTCCCGCTGCCCTCTCCACGAAAAACCGCGCTTGGCGGCTGACATTCCGTACACGTCAACACCGCCAACGAAAGCGTTACAATCGGTAAAGCCGCCATCTTCCGGCCAGATGATGCTCAATTGCTGCGATACAGGGACTTGGCTTTGCGTTGTCTAGTGCGCAGCTAATGCGCACCTCGTCATTCCATAGCTCAGTATCCAGCGAAACACGCCTACGGCTTGGAGGGTTTCCCCCGACGGCCCTTCATTGCGCTTCTTGAGTCCGCATTCCATCGTTTGAACGCGAGGCATTGTAACCGGTCGGGTTGGAAGTGTAGATGTATGACACTGTTCGCGATAACAGGGTTTCGAATAATGCCAATCATTTCAAGGTCATCTCGTTGGAAATACGCGTTGACGATCTGCAAGAAATGCTCGTCGCGGGACGCTTTCAATAGTATGAGCTACGCGTCGGAGTGACGGTACACCTCCGGTTTGCAGCAAGTCGCAAGCCCGGTGGATCAGCTCGGCTGGCTGGTAGCTCAAGCAGAGACATTGTACGATGCTGGAGCTGTTCTCCTTGCAGCGCAGCAAAAAGGAATTGTCGGTTCATTCTCCACCAAGATGAACTCGACGAGTCCTCGACCGCCAGCGAAAACCATGATGCACGACGTCCAAAGCCCTCAGCGATATCCGACGGCCACGTTCTCCCGTGTAGCCGACAACCAATTGGAAGGGAAAGGAAGGGAAGGGGTGATTGATCGTCTAGCATGCCAACCACGCTAGAATACGTAATAACGTGAAAAGCGACGCTAGAATACCCATCAACTTCATCCCATCATCAATGATCTCTACTCAGCTCCCCATCCTCTCCCTCCCAAAAACCTTCTCATCCCTAAACCTCCTCTTTTCATAATTCCAAAGACCTTCTTCTCCTGGAACATAGACCCCATATCCGCAAGGTCGCTTTTTCCACTTCTCAAAAAAAAAAGATTTTCGCACTTTCAATTCGATAAACTTCTCAAGATTATTTTCACCTTGCACATCACTCTCTTTTTCTTTCCCCCCTATTCTGCATATCAAGGCTTGGTCTCGTCGATGATGCTCTCGTCAATTTTCTTTTTTTTTTTTGCGGCTCGGCTGTTTCACAACTTGCAACTTCTTCCCTCGAACCAGAAGAGAGAAAAAAAGATTGTGTGTGCTGTGATGTATACGTTCTTGTGAGGATTGGGAAGATGAGATTTTGTGGAGGTCGTGGATCAGGAGGAGGATTGAGATGGTGTGCTGGTGAAAACTGTTGTTTGGCTGATGTGTGAGTCGTGATTGCCTCTTGTGAGGCATACAAGGCTGTGACTCAGATGGCAAGGACGCGGCTGAGTAGCTTACCTTCCCGAACTATCATGTGTTGTTCGGTGATCAGCCCGGCTGGTCTGGAGCTTTCCATGCGATAAGTTGACCAGTCGTACATTCTGGGAGTGAAGAAAAGAGCATGACTGGTGAATACGAACTTCTGCGATTCACAAATGATCACGGATAGTTTGGATAATTTACTTGTAGCATTATTCCGAAAGTTCTTCATTCGTAAAGAGCGTCCTCGCCCCTCTTCGTGAAAGAGGGTTTAGTCCCGTCGACCTTTCTACATCCATTGTACATCATGTACATCCATCAAGTCTGCAGCTTGGAAATGGACCTCTGCTATGCAAGCTCTATGGGCTTACAAAAGGTCAAGGGAGATTGGAATGCTGATGGTGTTGCCGTTGAGGACGTCGCAGAGAACAACCTTTTGTCTCATTAGCCAAGTGGTCTGCAGCAAAGAGAATGGATTGATGCTTCTTACAAGACCTGCAATCTGGTTACAGCTTGTGTACTTGTCTGGCTTGTCACTTGGGCACGACTGCGAAGCTGGTCAAAATGTTAGCGATAACTATGCAGCGTGGCAGTCGCCATCATGAAACAGTGATGTGGGAAGCGTACGTTCGCAAGACGAGCAGCCGCTGTGCTTTCCCTTTGGACAGCAAGCACCCGATCCAGTGCGTGCAAAGATATTGGTAGCTGCGTCTTCAACTGCGGTGACTGGCGCCGCCTCTGGGACAGCAGCCGGGGCAGCGAGAGCAAGGGCGCTGAGGCCGAAAAGAGTGAAGATTGAAAGCTGCATCTTGAAGTAGCGAATTTGTTGAACAGTCAAAGGCCTCTGGATTGGATGGTGTTACTTTTGCTTGTAAAGCTATTGATTGCTGTGATGATTTGCTTTTCGTCGCAGACCTGACCTCTATTCTTATAGACAAGAGCTGCGCAAGATCTCCCGTCACCGGACGCCATCAACGTAACACTCAGTCCCAGCCTCCTGGAGAGGAATGTCCAGAGAGGAATGTGCGGAGAAGAATGTCGGAAGAAGCGACACGCGAATGCCACATGTTGTCGTTGAATCGTTGGTGTAGGTTCTGACAACGATTCAACGTCTGTTTCATGTAGTCCATGTGGCTTATCCGTGTCGAAAACTCGATGCCTACGAGCTTGTCCGTAAAGCAGATGCCAGAAGCTGACAGCGCATTGTCAATGCCTCGCCGTCTGGAAGATCCAGATCCGATTGCCGCCCAGCTTTTACAGCGACGGATCCTCGGCATGACAACGTGTTCTGCTGCAGATAATGTCGCGCTGTCCCCAGAAAATCATGCTTCGTGGCTCCAAAGAAGCGTCATAGCCTTCGCGAAGAGTCAGACCTGAGACGGGTTAAGTGAAGGAGCGATTAAGAGCAGGGGCGAGGGGTGAAGTGGGCTGACGCAACCCCGGATAAGCCAGATCCCAGGACATCCCAGCTATTGCATCTGAAAATCGCTTATAAAGAATCTATAGATATCTGTAACATCCTGCCCGTGTCGATCAGCGCTTGAAGTGGCTTACGAAAGGATGCGCCGAAGTAATATTACATAGAGCCAAGACAAGATTCGACGTGGCCCAACTGGAACGGCGTCTCAGTGGCTCGGCATTAAGTTCAATGAGTCGTAGGGCTGAACGAAGAGCGAGTGCTGTGAAAACGATCAACGCATACCAGCTCAGGATTCCGGATGGGTCACCGAGTCGGCCGGAGGCGGCAGTCGAAACTTCCATCTGAATGGTAGTCGGTGACTGCTGCGGTGTTCAAAGACGCCTAATCTCGTGAATTCTCGAGTACAGGTCTTGTGCGCGAAAGGAGCGCTTAATTTCGGTACCTGCGACGAACATCATATTCCTCCGTTGTGCATCGCTCTGGATGGTAAGCGTTGCGGTGAGGATCAGGCGCCGGTGCCGCGAAGGGCCTCCTTCAATCCTTCAATCATAATGTGGCCGCGTGTTTCCTGCTTCGTTGTCTCGGTCTGAGGAGGTCCAAGCATTTGTCAGGCAGGGCCCGAAAGCAATCAATGCGAACAACGCGCGTATGTGGCTTGCTGAATTATAGACTGAAAGGGGCCGCAGTTCGGGAGAGTAGGATATGGAGCCAGAGGATGCTGATATGCTGATCGCATTGCTGTTCAGCGCTGGACACTCGTGGCGCTTTGAGAGATATGGGGTGTTCAGAGTAATTCATGGCGATGATTCGTTCGGCCACAAGCATTGTGGTCATACATGGGCCTAGCCGGAAAATACATGTATGCCAATGATGACATGCGATATATCATTGTACGAAGGAAGGATGGATGGAAGCAGGTGGTGGTGAGTGCGCAGGGATCGGCGTGTCGGCTTGATGGCGGCCCGTGCATCCGAAAGTGAGGTCAGAGGTCGGCCAGGAATTGGTCCAGCTCCATCACCACCTTGTCAAGCTGCGTACGACGATGCTGGCCACGCAGAGGCTGTTTGGTGCGTCGACACAGCTTTTGCGGCAATCCTCTGCACTCAGTCGCGCGCAATGGCGAAGCGTGCAGCGCCAATGGCACCGCCAGCTCTCCTCAGACTCCCACTCCCTCAGAGCGCACCAGCCTCCGCGAATAGCACACCTCCTGCGCTCGCAAAAACGATACCAGTCCACAACTGAACAGGCAAAGACGGCGGCGACCAAGGCTGCTGTTGGCACAGCAAATACTGGATCACGGCTGATAGCGTACATCTATGGCACTGGGCTGGTGCTCTTGCTCTCCTTCGGCTACCTCTACATCACCGATACCCGCGCCAGCCTACATCAATACTTTGTCGTCCCTCTCATAAGGCTTGTCTACTCGGATGCAGAGGATGCGCATCATGCTGGCGTTCGCTACATCAAAGCTCTTTATGACTTCAATCTTCACATTCGGGAACGAGGCAACCAAGATAAAGAGCTCGGAGATTTGAAGGTGGAAGTATTTGGCCATGTTCTCCACAACCCACTGGGAACATCCGCGGGCATCGACAAAGATGCTGAAATTCCAGATGCGCTCATGGCATTGGGACCTGCAGTCGTAGAAGTTGGAGGCACCACGCCACTACCGCAGCTGGGCAATCCGAAGCCCAGAGTGTTTAGAATCCCTAGCCAGAACGCCTTGATCAACAGGTACGGCTTGAACTCTGAAGGAGCAGCCCATGTCGCAGCACAGCTTCGTGAACGGGTACGGCACTTTGCGTATGCCAGCGGCCTTGGGCTGGGCCCTGACTCGGAGAAGCTGGTTCTCGATGGCGAGGCCGGTGTCCCTCCTGGCAGTCTTGTACCAGGAAAGCTACTGGCTGTTCAAATCGCGAAGAACAAGACAACTCCAGATGCCGATATTGCAGCGGTCGCAAGAGATTACGTCTTCTGTGTCGACCATCTTGCCAAATACGCTGACGTCTTGGTTGTGAACGTGTCGTCGCCCAACACGCCAGGACTCCGAGATCTACAAGCTACTGCTCCATTGACTGCCATTTTGTCTGCTGTAGTAGACGCTGCCAAGTCTGTAGACCGAAAGACTAAGCCGGCCGTCATGGTCAAGGTGTCGCCGGACGAAGATACCGACTCACAGATTGAAGGTATTTGCTCAGCAGTCTGGGCTTCGGGTGTAGACGGAGTTATAGTTGGCAACACAACCAAGAAACGACCCGACCCACTGCCTCAAGGATATGTCATACCTGTGAAGGAGGCAGCGACGCTTACAGAAGTGGGTGGCTATTCTGGCCCGCAGATGTTCAAGCGTACTCTCGATCTCGTGAAGAGATATCGCATAAATCTCGATCAAGGCCCACAAGAGGATGCTCGAGACTCAAGTCAAATACAAAAGCAAGTGCAAAGTGTATTGGAGCCGGTGGAGGACAAGGACAAGAGTGTTGACGAGACTGTCACGCGTGATCAGCAGCGACTGAAACCCATGACTTCTGAAGCCGAGCAAGAAAGCAAGCAGCCTCTTGTTCAGATACCGGATAGACACCTGTCGGAGCCCACACAGCCAACCAAGAGCGTTGGTAAAGCCTCTGAGTCACATCCAGTCGCTGGGTCGTCGCCTAACATCCTGCCAACGACAGAAGGCAAAGCGAGCTCTCCTCGCGAGGCTGCTGAAGGCGCGGTCAAGAAAGTCATCGAGTCTGCTGAGAAGCCCACGGAAGCTGTAAAGAAAGTCGCTTCGAAGGTCTCCTCACAAGCATCAGCTCCAAGCTTTTCTCCAGCCTCAAAAGTCATTTTCGCCTCTGGCGGCATCACCAACGGCGAGCAGTGCTTGGAGATTCTAAATGCAGGAGCAAGCGTCTGCCAAATTTACACTGCAATGATGTACGGTGGCGTCGGCACGGTGACGCGAATCAAATCAGAAATGCGAGAAGCTATTAAGGGAGTTAGAGATAAATCCTCGTAGACTCGTGCGGCAGCAAGACAAAAAATAAAGCCATAGATGACGGGTGAGATTAGATCCCTAGACACAGGTGTATATACACTGTACAGTACTCTACCCAAATCATCGATAGATTCACAAAAGTCGCTTGTGGTAACAAGTGCAGCACAGCGTGTTGGCTCAAGCATCTCGATCATTTACTTCAGGAACCTGAACAACCCTCAAACACCAAAAAACCCTCGCTAAGAACAATCAACTTCGTTCCTCAATCGCTTCAATTCCATCCAATTATCCCCTGCCCAACCAAGATTTGATTTTGAATCAACGACACCCTCCTTCCAATAACCCCATCCCCTCCAACTCCCAAATCCATTCTCGGCGCCAGGAATTCGTCCTTCGTGACTTGGAATTCGTGCAGTACTGATGCGTCTAGCGGTTGCTGAGACGTCAGATCACCGTCACGATGGACTATGAAGTGGCCTCCGCCGTTCAGGCCATGGACGATGGCCGTCGTTTGGCTTTCTGAGTCGGTGTTGATGAGTCGTAATGAGAGTTCGTGGTGGTGTGAGGATGGTTGGGTGGGTTTTAGGATTGCGATTGTTCCGCCTTGGGATGGGCGGGAGGATGAGCCGTTGCACATTATGTATTTCTTCGGAGAGGTGTGTCTCCTATCAAGATTCTAGTCCATCTCGGCCGATTATTCTTGTCATAGGACTGGTCTTTGAGTTTGTATGTTGTGGTCTGCCGTCTAGGTTCTGTCAAATGAGTAAGTAGTATGCAACCGCACGTCAAGCGTTTCTAGCGAGTCGCGGTAAGTAAAGAGTGACACGCGCGTGCTATTATGTACTTTGATGTCCAACTGGGATGGTCTTCATTCCGTACACGTGACGAGATTGAATGAGTGCATTTTGAGCATGTTTACTGAGCACGTTTCTCATGTGGAAATGAGACTCGCGGGCGTCGAAATCTGCTGCCATCGCGATCGATGTGCTTTTCATCGTGGCTTCTCGGGAGGAATTCAGGATCGTTGGCTATGGCTGAAGGGTGTGTGAGTGAAAGAAGAAGGAGAGGTTTGGCGTGGTGGCTTATATAACTACACACGTGACAGCGCAAGGACCACACAACAACACTGCAAATTTAGCAGCGAAAGACACCTGATCAAGAACATCATCCTAGCATTTGATCCCAATTGCAGAGGCTTGACTCCTGCGCCCGGCTATCTGGAGGCATCAGAGCGGGATCGAGAAAAAGAATGGCGTGAATCGAGAAGTCGACGCTGTGATCTGCAGCGCTGCCCTTCGGTGGGCACCTTTAGTGATTCTTCACTATTTAGTGGCGCCGAGAGGACAATAGCAGGCTATATACTGCTATTGTAATCGGTTTCACGAAGAGCGCCTTTGCGCGGAGAACCTAAGGGATATATAGCGGACCTTCTTAGTACTTACAACCTCTAGGCCTATCTAAGAGGGTCGGATAATACGCTAGCTAAATGGCTCTTTATATATAAACCCCCCGACGGAAGCCTACTAGACTAGAGCCCTTAGGAGCGTCTAGAGGCCCTTTAAGGCCTACTCTCCTTCCCTTTTCTCCTCCTCCGCGGTATAGGTATAGCGGCGGTAGCGGCAATACTAGCTATAATAGGAGGGGCCTAGTAAAGAGATTTTTAGGGGCGTCCGAAAGGGGTACCGAAATTAGGGTTAGCAGTACCCCTTAGCGACGGTAGAATCGCCTAAAAGCCTCTAAAGTTGTATTAATAAAGATAATAGAACACTCTCGTAACGTAAGACCTAGCCTTAGCTATACTTTACGCCCGCCTTCGAGTATTTAACAATCTTTATCGAATTTATTAGTTACTAGTCTATCTAAGGAAGCTAGTAGACGCTTACGCGAGAATTAGCTAGATACTACTAGTAATAGTAAGTCCGCGAACGACTTAGACGCTACTCTAAGTCCGAGTAAATAGTTAGAGACTAATGCCTTCGTAGCAAGTTTCTTAAGGATAGCGCGCTAAGATCTAGGGGATTAGGCCGATAAGCCCTAAAAGGTCGAGGACTAACGTACCGCAAAGAAGGAACGGAAGAGTAAGAAGAAGGAGAAGCGGGAGGCTAATAAGGCTAAGAGAGCTAAAACTATTGCTACCGAAGGCTCTAATAGTAAGGCTCTAACTCGGCTATATAGACGTAATAGGTATACGAGCCTAGAGCACCTCCCGGCCGACTGCCCTAGCAGTAAACTAATCTCTAGTAAAATAGAGGTTAATAATTAAGCTGCTACCTAACCGACGCCGCGCCCGTTAACCCCTAACGCTTCTGCTTTTAAGCCGTTACTAATTAGACGAAAGAGGGGAACTACGCCTTTAATAGTAGGCTCCTCTTAAGTAGAAGTACCGAGGAAGAAAAGTAAAGTACCGAAGGATAGGCCCTAGAAGGCCTACTCTAAGAGCCGCAGTCGCTCTTTAAATGTTAAGGACGTTACGCAGTCCTTATTAGAGACGTCTGTCTTAGGATCGAGCTCCTCTAGGGCCGCTAGCTCTACTACGGCCCGACTAATACCGGCTATTTATAAGCTAAAGGCTACTCTTACTAAAACGTCTATAAGGGCGAAGAACGTTTCGAGTAGTCTTTTAGATAATACGGCTTATTAGTATACTAATAGAAGGCACCTATTTATTAGGTAGCCGTCCGCTCTATCGGACGACCCGCCTAAACGACTACACCCTTTTATTAAGGCGGCTTTTCGATCTAGTATAGTACTAGTCGGTAGGATCGAGGAGGCGGTATACTAGGTAGGGGGCTTTGTTATCGGTTTATACCGAGTTAAGGACGCCCGGAGAGCGTTAGGGAAAGACTTTAACTATAATAGTTATCGGATAGAGGTTAGTCTGTTTTAGACTAGCGGACCTAGGATATTCTACTATAAGAACGCCCCGCCCTCGAGTAGTTACCTAATTGCTACTACAATTGCTAGCCTTAAAGAGCGTCTAAAGGATATCTCCTTTTAGTTAGGTTAGTAAGTGTAAGAAGGGTTATGTTAGTAGGTAGATAGGGTAGTAGTAAATCAGTTTAGTATTCGATAAGGATCTAGGAGGAGAGGGAGGAAGGTAGGAGAGTTAGCCTAACGCTAAGCGCTAAGCCCTACCTAAGGCATCGAGACCCTAGCTTTACTCGGCCTAGTCACATGCCAATTACGTATAGCCTCTTTAGCCCTAATACACGCTTCCCTTTTAAAGGCCGCGCCCTCGTAGCCTGCCTATATTCTAATCCCGACCTCTATTGCCGCTAACTTAGCAAGTCTAACAAGCTGCTTAGCCGCGCTAAATTGAACACTTAACTACCTAATTATATAACTATATCAAACCTTACCTCTAAACAATACAATATACAACTCTAACTGCGCTATCCTTATATATAATAAAGTGAAGGGATATAAAGCTATAAGAATTGAGGACTATCGACCAATTACAATACGAGCGTACCTTCCCTACTATAATAGGTAGGTATACGGGATATTATAGCACTGCCCCCGTTCTAAGTAATGTCGTACCGAGTTCTCTACGTCTACTCTTAAAAGACCTAGAAATGTCCGCTTCCGAGGGTTGTCCGTTCCGAGGGATTATTCTTATTATTACGAGGGCTATTATTGTTCGTAGTTTCGCTAGCCCCAATTAGTTAGGTTTAGCAGCCTTCAATTGTCAATCTTATCTTATCTTTTAAAAAAAACACAGCTCGTCTAGTTTCTATAGGTAAAGGCTATTATAAGTGCAGTAGTAGAGGTTCGCCTTACTTAAAGGGTTAGATAGATCGAGGAGTAACCTATTGTCCGCAAGATCGACCCCGGCTAGCTTAGCTCTATAGTTTTGCCCTTAGTTAGTCTATTAGTCGCTTAATCTTTTGACTTAGTTAAAGTTTTAACTTAGCCTTAAAGTTTTAATTAAACCTTTAATAGGCTTAAAGCTTTGATTAAAGTTTTGATTAAAGGTGCCTTAGGCTCGTAGTGTAGGTAAGGTTGTGTCTATAGGCGTAGCGACAATAGCAAGTAATGTTGACAATAGTAGCGCTAGTCGTCTTAGCGCTAACTTTACCTTCTTTAACTAACAACAACTCGGCAATACCGTCACTAATATAGCGGTATCCTTCCTTTCTTAAACAGTAACACACCCCGCAACACTGTTACTAATATAGCCGCGCCGGCTACGCCGGCCGCGACGATTGCCTAGGCCTCGAGGCCTCGACGGAATAAGGGAATAAGAGGGGGACCTATAGGGCGCGTTAGTAAAGAGGTAGAATCCTTAAAAGAGTAGGCAATTAGTTAACGCGTCGTAGCGCGCTTGTTGACACTCGGTGCGCGTTTACTATAGTAGTATAGTCTTATTGTCCTTTGTTACTAACAATTGCTTGCTTCTAATTAGTTAGCTAATAGCACCCCGGGGGTAGCATTAATCCTAGGCCTTAGTAGTAACATTATAAGCTTTTAGCCTTCTTCTTGTTCTTTACGCTAGTCTAATACTTATCCAATAACTCGGTTATGTCCTTAAAGGAGTCTTTAGCTTCCTATAAGTCCTATTCTAGTGAATAGCCTTACTATCTTAGTAGGTACTCCTTCTTGCCTTGCCTAGTCCGGTGCTTTAGGATACGTTCTACAGACTATAGCTCTTCACTATCCGCTAGTATGTCTTCGTGTTTAGTAGGGGCTTTATCCCCCTCGCGTAGGTAATATAGCTTAAGGAGGGATACATAGAAGGTATTATAGATAGTATAATAAGGAGGAAGCTATAACTAATAGGCCTATACGGAGGAGCCCTTAACTTCTCGAATACGGAATAGACTAATGTATCTTAGTGCGAGCTTAGGCCTTGTTTTGCTATTAGGTAATAGGTGTTTGCGGATACGGAGGTTCTTAGTGCTTAGCATAACTATATCGCCTTACTTGAAAGTTATTAGCGTATAGTGTTTGTTATAGTAGGCCTTCTAATATGCCTAGGCCTTTGCTAGTTTGTTAGCTAACTTAGCGTGAATCTCTCGCATCTTTTAAACCCTCTTAATAGCCGCTAGTGTTTCGGGTACTTAACGCGCTTCCCTTTCCTTGCGCTCGGCCTCGAGCGACAGGGGGTCTTGTAGTATAGCAGCGTTCTAACCTATTATAGCTATATATAGCGAAACCTTAGTAGATGAGTGTACACTGTTGTTATATACGAATTCTGCAGGCTGTAGGAGGTTAACCTAGTCGTTAGGGTTCTCGTTAATGTAACTGCGCAGGTACTGCTATAGGGTAGCATTCTGCCTCTCTATTTGACCGTTAGTCTATAGATAGAAGGCTATTAATAGCCGATACTTTAGTCTTAGCTATAGGCATATCTCGCTCTAATAATAGGATGTAAATGTCGTGCCCCGGTTAGAGACTATCCCCTTAGGGGTTCCCTAATAGGTATAGAAGATATTGCTCTATAGAGCCTCTACTATGTTAATAGCAGTCTAATCCTTCCGTGCCGGGATATATCGAGCGCCTTTAGTAAACCGATCTACTATAACAAGGATAGCATCGAAGATGTCCTTACTGCCCCTACGTTTAGCAGGTAGAAGGCCTGTAATAAAGTCTATTATAAGCTCTACAAATGGCTTGTAAGGGATTAGTAATAAGGACAACTCGCTAAAAGGCTAATGTTTTAGTGCCTTAATACGTTAACACACGGCATACATGTTTACGTAGTCCTTTATATCCCGCTTACTATTTAGCTAGTAGTATGTGCGCGATAGTAACTCGTACGACCTCTCTATACTATAGTAACCGGCAAGCTTACTATTATAGTGTCGCTTAAGAAGCTCTTATCGGATCGAATGCTCGGCAGGGACATAGAGCCTGCCCTTATAGCGTAAATGGCTATTAGCATCGATCGACTAATTCTTACTAGATCTAATCTTACGGCCACTTCTAAGCTAATCTATACGAGCAGTAGTAAAAGCGTCCCTTTACTAAGCACGTAACAGCTTATCTATAAACGCTCGTCTATCCCCTTCTACAAGTTCGCTTAACAGCACCCTCGCTATCTTGCGTAGTACGTACTATATGTATCTAGTAGTACTAGTAGCCGGATCAACTGTATTAGTGCTTTAATCGCTATTACTATATATAGCGATATCGACTAGGGAGTTATTATAACTTCTCCTATCTGTATCCTTAGCCCTTGCCTTAATACGTACTATTAATATAGCAAGAGCATTAACATGCTTTAAGCCGTCGCGGAGTCCGGTAAGCCGCTTATCCTACGCTTGCTTATTAACAATACGGGCTATAGCAATCTTATGCTATAGGGTTGGAAACAATAAATTAATGGATTACTAAGTCCCGCTGTCGTAATTAGGTCGCCTCGATAGGCTATTAGCAGGGTTACTTACGCCTAGCCGATGTAATATATTAAAATCAAACCTAGCGAGGTAGACGGCCTATCTAGCCTGTCGACCTATAACTCTAGTAACCTTAGTAATACTACGGAGGTTGTTATAGTCTGTATAGACCTATATCGTATATTAGGCCCTATCGAGGTAATGCCTCTAATACTTAAAGGCCTCGACAATAGCTAAGAGCTCTTACTCGTAGGTCTCGTAGCGACGCTTAGCATTAATTATCTTCCTCGAGAAGAAGGCAATCGGGTGCTAGTAATTGTTATTAGCCTATTGTAACATAATAGCTAATATAGCAAACTGTAAAGCGTTAGTCTTAATGCGGATCTATTTGCTTAGTACGAAATAGTGCAATAAGGGGACTTTAGTAAAGCGCTGCTTTAAACCGTCAAAAGCGGCTCGCGCCTTGTTAGTCTATTTAAACTCCCTAGTCGGGTTGGCCTTGGTTTTAGTAAGCTCAGTTAGGGGCATTACATACCGTAAATAGCCCTTAATAAATCGGCGATAGAAGTTAGCAAAACCGAGGAACGACTACAGCTCCTTAATTAACGTAGGAATAGGCTATTTAGTAATAGTTTTGATCCGATTAGGATTAGCCTTAATACCCTTAGTTAACACGAGGAAGCCGAGGAATAACACCTCTTTAGCAGCAAAGGTGCATTTAGAAGGCTTGTAATACAAGCTATAGGCCCTTAGGCGATCGAGTACCTTGCGGACTATAGCCTAGTATTCCGCAATGTTAGGAGAGTGTATATAAACTAGGATGTTATCTAGGTAAACTATACAGAGGTAATCTAATAGGCCTAATAGGGCCCGATTAATATAGGACTAGAATGTAGCAGGGGCATTAGCTAGCCCAAATAGTATAACTAAGTACTTAAAATAGCTATAGCGAGTACGAAAGGCTGTCTTCTATTTATCGCCCTTGCGAATACAAATGCGATAGTATGCATCCTTAATGTCTAGTATAGTATAGTAGTAGGTACTAGAAAGGCGGTCGAGGGTCTTATTAATAAGAGGAAGTGGACAGCGATCTTTAATAGTAATAGTATTAAGTCTACGATAATCGATATAGAGGCGTAGGCTACTATCCTTCTTTAGTACGAACAGGATAGGGGCACTAGTAGGGCTGTTACTATACCGAATGCGGCCGTTAGCTAGGTTTTCCTCTAGGTATTTACGCAATACAGCAAGCTCTCGCTTACTAAGGTTGTAGAGGGGGCTAAAAGGAACCTCCTTGCCCTCTATAATATCAATCTTATAATCTATCTCCTTAAACATAGGCAATGTCGATACTAGGTAATGTTTGAATACATTAATATAGGTCTCTCGAATAGGCACTAGTATACGTTCGAGCTAATTAGGGTCTATACTATTAGGGGGTACAGGTTCATCGTTATTACTACCGAGTAGGTTAGCAGTCGGATTAGCTAAGGCGGAGGCTAGTATTAGGTTGCTAATAAACAGGACCCTAATATTATTAGGATACTCGCTAATATCGATATGTTTAATGTCCTCTTTCCTAGCGATTCTAAATCGCTATTGTTGACTGCCTAAGTCTATAACTATAGTATAGTACTTAAGAATAGGGTTGCTAATAACAATGTCGGATAGGAGGCTGTCTATATCTACCGCGTAGGCAGTAAAGTTTAGTAGGCGTTTATTTCCGAGGTTGTCTTTTAGAACTATAGGAACATAGTAGGCCCTATAGGTTAAGTGCCGAGCGTTATTAAACTAAGCAAGGGTTAGTAGGTTAGTTTTCGGCAGTTGTCGGAGGTCTAATTGCTTAGCTAGGCGATAGCTAATAAGGGCACTAACTGAATTTCCGGGATCTAGTATAACCTTTGCCTTATAGTTGGTGTCGCGCCTAGATATAAGACAGGTACGTATAATAGCTAGCATAATGTCGATAGTCTTACGCCGTATAAGGCTAACAGTTAGTACGGCGCTTACTCTTTTTTCGAAGGACTGACAGGGGTAGTATTAGCGGCTAAAAGGTGCTTACGGTGCTTAGCGGTAGTACGGTCGATTCGGGCCTAATCCTTAGGTTTGTCGTATTAGCCTAGTAGATAGCTAGTGCTATTACAGTTGAAGCACTTCAACCCGGTTAGTAGACTACCGTAGCTGTTGTTATTGTTAGCAGAGCGGTTAGCATTGTAGGGATACGAGCCCCTTCTACGGCCCCTATCGCGGCCTCCTCTATATAGCCGGCGGCTACGGCCTCTTCTACGGTTATTGTTACTGTTCCTATTGTTAGTATTGTTGTTATAGTAGGAACCTTGGTTTCCTCCGCGGCTACTACGATTGCCGCGGTTAGTACTAGCTAGTCGGATCCTCGATTCTAGTCGTTATTAGAGCTAAATAGCCCGTTCGGCTGTTTCTACTTCGACTATGAATTAAATGCGTATTAGGTTAGCCTGTTCGAATACACGACGGCGGTCTAATTTAAGGACTAATTCCTATCGCAATTTAGGGCGTATTTCGGAAATCTAGATAGAGTCGGTCTTAGCTAGTAAATCGTCCTTAAGGGTCTTTAAATAGGCCTTAAATAAGCGAGCCGATTGATTAGTCTTTTGTTTAGCTCGAAGGTATTAGTCCTAAGCATATTGTTGCCTTAGTATAGGGTTTCTAAGGGTGTCTAGTATAATAGTCTTGTAGTCTTGCTACTAAACAGCGGTCTAATTAGTAAGGGAGTCGAAATAGTTATCCTAGGTGCGTTTTAGGTCTCTATTAATGTATTGCATAGTATAGACGACTAGCGAATAGTCGTCTAGCAGGGCCCTTAGTGCATTCCGCTAGTTTAATTCACAATCACGTATGTAATCATTATACTACTTACGGCTAGAGCCATCAAATACGGTACAGTCTTTAAGCTTAGCATCCTTCTTTTGAATAGAAGGTACTGCTACTAGTTCTAGTCTAGCAGTAGTTGTTAGGGCTTCCTATAGGCGGCGAATCTCGAGGAGATTATCCTTTAGCTGTTATTCTTAACGTAGGGCAGTAAGCCTGTTTTAGGTAGCTTCTTAAAGTCTCGCTACTAGCTAGGGGCTAAAGGCTAGCTAGCTATATCGTCGATTGACAATGTTGTTAAGAATGTCGTTAACAGGTAATTCTAGATTATTACCTGGAATCGTAGGTTCTTCTTTAATAGGCTCTCCGGCAGGCTCTTTAGTAGGAGGTACTTTAGCAGGCACTTTAGCGGGGACTGTGCCACTAGCGTTGTCGTTGCTAGCGCTGCTAGCAGCAGCACGGTTGTTGTTTCGTAATAAACCGGCTATTGTAAGGGGCGACACTAATAATGTATTATTAGCCCCTAAGATACGGATGTAGCGGGATTAGTAGATATCGGCTTAGTATGCTTAACTTAGTATAATAGGCCGTATAGAAGGCCTTACTTGATAATTAGTACGGTTGTTTCGATAGAATAGTACGTATAGGTCCCGTTCTTCGGGCGTAATATAGTTAAATCGATGGTTTTCGTAGCTATACCGCTAAAAGCTTGAAATAAGGACTATCTAGCTACTACCCTTAAAGGGTAGATCGAATACTGTATAAGAAGGGTTATATTAGCAGGTAGATAGGGTGGTAGTAAATCAGTTTAGTATTCGATAAGGATCTAGGAGGAGAGGGAGGAAGGTAGGAGAGTTAGCCTAACGCTAAGCGCTAAGCCCTACCTAAGGCATCGAGACCCTAGCTTCACTCGGCCTAGTTACATACCAATCACATATAGCCTCTTTGGCCCTAACAGCAAGTCGGCTTTAGTGCCCGTATAGGCCAATTTGTTCTTTGTTTTAATAGGGTTTATAGTATCTAATAGGTTGAGATCCCCCTAGGGAAGGCTAACCTAGGACATACTAAACCATTTATAGCTCTCTTTGTAGCGGCAAAGCTTAACTAGTCCTATAATGTTTATAATAAGGCTTACCCTACCCTAGCCTGTCTAGAGGTAGAAACAGTTATTCTTACGAATAAATAGGGGGTCGAGTCGATACTGCCTTTTAAACCTAAGTTATAAAGGGACTTAATGTACGTATTTGCTCTTTGAATATTAACTCGGTACGCAATCCCGCTAGATTTCGTACGGTCTATAAGTTTATAAGAAGCCGCTAGTTTAATGTTATATTGCTTTAGGATACGCGCCTAAGTAATAAAATGTCTTTGTATTATAAGCTAATATTCCTAGGTATCCTCTTCCTTAACAACCCGTCGGTTGCGGACAGAGGAGGCGTAGGCATCCTAGTTAATAGCTTTACTACTGCGTTTGCTAAAGGCTTACCCCTTTACGCGGACCTAGATAGGAGGCTTTTAGTTTATAGGTTAATCTATAAAGAGGTCGTATTTACTGTCTCCTATATATACGCCCTAGCGAACATTAGACCGAGGCTTAAGTACTTTAACTAAGCGTCGATAAGATTAAGTGAGTTAGTAGAACCTATTAACTATAACATAGTTAGAGGGGACTAGAACTAGTGCTCCCTAGGCATTAATAGAAGGAGCGGGGCTCCTAGTCGGGTTTCGGTAGTCTTAGCTATAAAGCAATTTATAGGTAAACTGCGATCTAATAATACTAACTTTATTAATAGATAGAGAGAGCTCTATCCTAACCGCATTGAATTTACGTATTTTGTTCTATCCTCCGGGATATCGAGGATCGACCGTATTTACGTACGGGCTAACTAGTTTAGTAGGATAGCTTAATAGCGAATACTATCAAATAGCGGGATTTCTGACTATAAAGCGGTATCTGTTGAAATTGGACGGCCTAAATCTAATAAACGAGGACTAGGAAGATAGCGGTTACACCTATTAATACTAGACAAAAGATAGGTAGTAGCTAGCTACTACTAAGCTCTTGTCCTGTTACCCTATAAGGACCTTATTAGTAAATAGCCTAAGTACAAAGCGGGCATTCAAGCCTGCCTTCGCCTAATAATAGAGGAGCGGTATAAGCGATTACGCAAGCTCTCTAGGAATTTGACGAGGCAGCGCTCGACTTTGATAAGTAAGCGAAGGTCTAAAGTAGTAGATCGAGACCTAGAGCTTAGGATCGAGGCTATAGAGGTAAAGGAAAGTTACCTCGCTAAGTAGCAATTTAAGAACTACTCTTACTACGCCCTAGCTAAGCACTTGCTACTAGGAGAGCGGCCTACTAAGTAGTTCTTCTCTTTATATAAGGCAATAACGTATACCTATATCTCTAGCCTATTAGACAATAAAGGTATAGTTCGAACTAAACCTAAGGAACTCTTAGCTATTGCCGGATAGTTTTATAAGGAGTTGTATACTAAAAAGCTATCGGCTAGGTAGGCCCGCGATAGGATCTTAAACTGTTTAGATAAGAGGATTAGTACGAAATCGGCAAAGGACTATATCGACCTTAACTATATAGATAAGGTTTAGTTATCGCTTAAAAGAGTAGCCGTAGGGAGGTCGCCGGGGTTTAATAGCTTACCTACTAAGTATTACAAAGCTCTTATCCGCGTAGAACCGAGTACCGTACGAATTAGGACTAATAGGAAAGTAGAACAAGAACCGCTACTAATTGCCTACCGGATCGCTAAGGTTAGTAAGCAAATAATAGTTAGGAACGAGCTCCTAGAGGGATAGATAGACGGTATCCTTACCCTTCTCTATAAGGAAAAGGGCTCTCCCGAGGAGCTAAAGAATTACCGACCGCTATCTATAATAAATGTTGATTATAAGATCTTTACTAAGGTTCTTATACAAAGGATAGTACACGTATTGAAGGATGTTATCGGCCCCTATTAAAGTGCCTTTTTACTAGGGCGCTTAATTGACGACAATGTTAGGACAGTTTAGTTCCTAATCGACCGACATCGACCTCGAGGCAATAGACCCCCGATTAATAAAGAGCCTATCGCTATCCTCTTCCTAGATTAGGAGAAAGCCTACGATAGAGTTAGCTATACTTTCCTTTAGGCGGTATTAAGCAAACTCGGCTTCCTAGACTAGTTTATTAGGTAGATTAAGCTGTTGTACTCTAATGTACGTACTCGGGTTTACTTAAACGGCTTCCTTAGAGATTCGATTTAGGTTTACTATAGCGTACGCTAAGGTAACCCTATAAGTTGTCCTCTCTATATCGCAGCTATTAAGGGATTGGCCTAACTTATCCTAAGGGACCTAGAGAATAGAAGAGATTTCTAAGGTCTTTACGAAGGGACAGGTTATTAAGCTAATAATATATGTAGATAATACGGCGGTAGTTCTACGTAATTAATTAGAGGCAAACGCCCTAATAAAAGCGCTTAATATATACTCCGCAGCATTAGGTGCAAAGGTTAACTAGGATAAATCATACATCCTCTATATCGGTAATATCTAACTATTAGCTTTACCTAGTGTCTAGGTAGTCTCTCCGGAGCACCCCTATAAACACTTAGGGATCCTAGTAGGGATAGATATCGATATACAATTAAAGGACTTCTAGGTAAAGATCTAGGACAAGTTCGAAACGGTAGCCTCCTAATAGTTAAAATATTACCTATCTTTAAAAAGGAGAGTGTTAGTAGCGAATGCCCTAATAATGTCCTTACTCCGATACGCGATAAGGTTCCTTAAAGTCCCTATATCGACGAGAAAGGCGTTAGAAAAGGAGTACTATCGCCTAGTATAGGATAGCCGGAGATACACGATTACTAACCTAAAAGCCTGCTACGCGAGAAAGGAAGGCGGCTTAGGCTATATAGATATTAACTCTATTATTAATAGTAGTGTTACTGCTACTATAATGCGAGCTACTACTAGACCTAGTCTAGTATAGGCCTCTCTAGCGAACGAGGTATTAGTAGGATGCGCTAGTACCTAGTCTATTAATAATGCAGTTACTAACCCCTAGATCTAGGCCTTCTCTTCGCGAGTTTAGGCGGTTCTAGGTTCGGTAGGTTACCTCTAGAGAAGGTAGAGTTTACTCTATAACTTTACTAAGGAGGACTGTATTATCGTAATAGACCCGCCGAAGACTCGTAATAATATACTATCTACCGCATTGTTCTACTACCCCCTAATCTCTCCGGGACTAAGGGCGGGGGCAAGGCGGTAGAATAGTAAGGGATAGAAGCTACTCTAGAATATAGGGGCTCGGCTATTAGGGGACGTATAGGACCCTAATAAAAGAGCCCCTAATATTCCTACTACAATTGTTAGTAGAAGTAACATTAATAGGGCCCGTAAGGCTATTAGGGGCTTAATTAAAGCCCTACCGACGGATTAGCGGGCCCTACTTAATAAGAGGGATAGACCTTAGAGATCTCGGCCTCGTTATAAATACAAGTTTAGAACCTATAGCGACCCGGCTAAGCTTAGCAAAGTCGGCTTCGCTACGGCGTATAGGACTTTCGTTGCGAGGCGCCTAAAGGGATATAGCTTTAATAGGCTAACTTAGAGGTATCTCTAGGCATATAAGTTAATAACGGGATGTAAAATAGACCTAGAGGACCTCTAGAAATTACTCCGCCTCCTATACGGTACGCTAAAGGCAGGTAACCTACTCTAGCGGATCGTATATAGAAAGGTCTAATCGGGCTCTTAGCTTATATAGATCGAACCGGTATAGTAGATGTGCCCGGTAGACGGGAGGGATCTCTCCCTAAACTATATTTAGCTAGACTATAAGGTCTCTAAGGCGGTTTAGGAGGAGTTCTACTTAATATAGTATAGAGTCTCCTCGGTTTAAGTTCTAGAGGTAAGGACGTTAGACGGGCTAGTAGTCTTAACCGCCTTTTTACTAAACCTCCGTAGATTAGATAAAAGGCGCTAGCTCGTACTAAGCTAGGCTCTAGTATAGGGTTTGTAGAAGTGTTACCTATTATACTCCTTTACTAAGCCGGTTAACTATTAGCGTATCGATACGGCAGTTGAGTTTTTTAGGACATTAATTAGGAAATAGGTCTACGTTAATCGGATAGCCTACTTAACTAATAAGTATATAGGAAAGAAGTACAACGCGAGGACCTTTAAGTAACTCTAGGGGTAGGAACCGAAGCAGGTTAGGATCCGACGGGAGCCTCGGATCCTTTAGTAGGTATATATTACTAGAGGGCCCTTCTAGGCTTTAGTGTTGTTAGATTTAGAAAGGATTATATAGGATTAAGGTAGCGTAGTATTCTAGTCCTCGCACGCTCTTCCCTTAAATTAAGTAGGTGCGGTACTAATTACTATCGACGGAAGATAGTATATAGGGGAGCGATAGTAGAAGGGTTCGACTCCCTTAACGAACTGCCGGTGCCGGGTATCTCCTCTATAGCAGTTAATGAATGGCAGACAGGGTAGTAGCTGGCTGCTATATAGTTAGCTGCTGGAATAAAAACAATCTTATTGCTCGATCTGTAGCGCTGGTTACAATGTCAGTTTCAGAGGGTGCAATCCTGGCTTCCTGACACATGTGTTGGTCTCGCCGCCGCAGGCTATCCGAACTTGTTCACGAGTCTAGGTCCAAACAGTACCGGGCTAGCACCAATGTTGTGCCACTCGGTAGGTCAAGGGCCTTCGAAAGGGCTCCACGCAAGCCATCCGAATGACCGTGCCCACTGAGGAGGCTGTAAGAGATTATCCGGCATACTGCGAATCATACTTGCCGCGAACCGTCATGGGCTTACACTGCTCTTCGTGGTGCAATGGTGGTATGGAGGGTGAACGAATATGTGGTCTCTGGCCGGGGAGTGCGGCGCACGCCGATGTTGTGAGGAGAGAACCGAGATGGGAGGACTCCAGCTATCCGCATTGCAACGAGCAAGGTAATCGGCTTGTGTACTTTGGCAATGGATGGTCAAAAAGAGACATTGCGGCGGCGTCGAATCTTAACGATGCTGGTGTCGAGTTGACTCCCTGGTTGCACAAATGTAAGCATCTGTGCAACGGTTTCACGGTTGGTGAATGAACAGGTGAATAAACAACGACTAAATATAGGGTCACAGGCCGCTGTAGGCTGTAGCATTTGCCAACCGTTAGCATACACCCTCTTCGGGGGCTCTTCCAACGTTTCGGTGCTATGTATTATCATAATTATCTACACCCTGTAGAAGAAACTCCGACCCCTGCGGCTGCTGCTTTATCCAATAGGAGAAGCAGACTGTAGCGGCAACCCACATCGGACTCTATGCCTGTATTGAGTTACAATCTTCTACTCGGGCGGCGGACGCAGGGACGCTGGCATTCGGTTCTTGAAAGAGGGTGTATATAGGCCCTAGCTACGTTAATAAGTGCACTATCTACGGCTTAGCGGCCAGCAGGTAGAAAGCAGGATTCTGTTATCTGATTTGTTCTCTCCGCTAGATTAGAATAGGGCAAGCACTACACGGATAGAACGATACTTTATTATACGGAGGACAATAACCGGCCTTGTTAGTAAGGAGGTCCATCCTAGTGTGAGTTTCATTACTACTTTATTACGTCGAGGAATCGAGGATTACATTAAGGGTAAAGTGTTGTTTTCCCGGATACGAGACTGCGAGTACAAATAGTGCTTACGATCACTGTCTTTCGATCGATCTTAGCATTCACTAACACAACCTGTCCTCTACAGTCGACATCGCAAAACAGCAAGAACACTATGCGGTCTATACTCAGCGTCGCTGCGACTATTACCGTTCTCGCATCAATCGGTTCCGCAGCGGTAGCCGGAGATGAATGTAATTGCAGCTCTCTCGCTAGTTGCTAAGCACTAGGAGCTTTTGGATGTATACAGCTTCAGAGCCCAAGCTGTGTCGACGAGAGTAGTGGCTGTGCTTCCGATTGCCGTGCCCTATTACTTAGCTTTTCCTATACCAAGCACTAGTAAGTAGCGCATTTGCGAATTGTCGATCAGTTCTTAACACAAGATATAATAGGTCAAACGACAAGCAATGCGTTTGTAGCTTACAGAGCGCTAACAAGTGTTAGCAAAGGGATAGGGAGGCGGACATAGCCCACTGCTTTCCTAAGCAATGTGTACACAGCAAAAAATATGCCAGTCAAGCATCCGTTTGCGGTACCCACATGCGCATACGCCGTGGCGACTAGTACTTTTCTAGTCTTCTCAACAAGTGCAAGTCCGAGGGCCACACAGGTCTACACCCAGACTGTACAGCTCAAGGAAGGATGTGTGTTCAAAGCCTCGAATCGAAGGTTCAGGCCATCTTGTTCGCCACCAGGAACTCATCTTGTGGCGCATCGAATCTCTGGTCCTCCTGGTTGTCCAATATTAGGTAGTCTACGCAAATACTCATGATTCTATAAAAGTGACCCACAACGGCTCGAGGAACGACATAGAGATGGCGACAAGCGTAAGTAAAAGATCCTAGAGCCCAGCTCCCGAAGTTCTTGCTATTGTTTTGAAAGTACAGTCTCCTGTGGCGGCGGATAAACGGTAGTCTAAAGGCGATTCGAGGTTGAAACGAAGACGGGAGATGCGCCGGTTCGGTAGCAGTCAAACCATTCAGAGCTCATAGAGCTCTAATAAACGCCGTATGCTTAAGTTTCATCTACATGAGAAATATCGCTTTCGGCGATGTAGCCAAGTCCTTCGTTCAGCTTTTCCAAAACTTGTCGACCATCGTTTCCGTCATCCGTAATTCATCATTCCATATCTCAGTCGTAGTCACAACACTCGTCCTCGGCTTATGCGCCGTTGCCGTTGTAGGCAAGGTAGTTAGGGCTGCGAGCGCCAGCGGAAGTGATAACATCCTTGGTGCTCAAGTCCTGAATGCGTGAGCAAAGAGCGGATGGGCTGAGAGAACCCTCAAGGGCGATGAGGTAGGCAGCAAGACCAGCGATGTGAGGAGTGGCCATGCTAGTGCCAGAGATGGTGTTGGTGGAGGTAGTAGAACCGATCCATGAGGACTTGATGTTGACACCTGGAGCAAAGATATCGACGACTGGGCCGTAGTTGGAGAAAGAAGCCTTAGCATCGTTACTGTCAGTAGCACCGACAGTGCAAGCAGAAGTCTCGGATGCTGGAGAGTAGTTGCGAGCGTCCTTCCCGTCGTTACCAGCGGCGATGGCAGCGAAGACGCCAGCAGAAGTGGCTGACTTGACGGCATCGTTGGATTGCTGGGAGAAGCTACCGCCGAGAGACATTGAGATGACAGACTTGCCAACAAGACCCTTGTTCTGGGCGTCCTTTACAGCCCAGTCGATACCTGCGAGCACTTGCGAGTTGCTGCCAGAGCCGTTTGAGCCAAGAACCTTGACGCCGATGATGTTGGCCTTCTTGGCAACACCGTAGGTAGATCCAGCAACGGTGCCTGCGCAGTGCGTTCCGTGTCCATTTCCATCAGTAGCGGACTCTCCGGAAACAAAGTTGGCTCCCATCGTCGCACGACCACCAAATTCGCTGTGCTGAGTGTAGACACCCTGTATTGTCATTAGTGGAGCCTCATTCAGATCGAATGCCATGCACGTACGGTGTCGATAACGTAGACGGTTGTTCCGGCGCCCGCAGAGGTATCGTAGATGTAACCACTCTGACCCTTGGCTCTGTGGGATATTCTAGCAAGGCCATACTCTGCTCCGCTCTGGAGAGTAAGAGCACGCTTGACGAGCTCATCAGGGTTCATAGACACAGGAGCCGAAGCGAAGACCTTGGTATCAGGCTCAATGGACTTGATACCACCAACGGTGGAGATCAAAGCCAATAATGAGTCGGGGGCATCGAAGGCGAAAGCCTTGAAGCTGCCGATTTCGTATTGGTGTGATGGTGTGATAGCAGCCAGAGTTCGAAATGCTTGAAGAACTGTTGCTAGAGGCGAGTTTTCGTCGACGCGAGCGATCCATTTGCCTGCAATGGTATTCGGGGTCTGCCTCTTGTCGATGATTACATCGGCAAATGCAGCTGGCACTGCCAGGAGGAGAGTGAGGAATGAACGCATGTTCAGAACTGTCCTGGAGACTGCTTTGACGACGGAAAAACTGCTCTGAAATGCTGATTGCTGCTTAATGATTGATGCTGAGGATGGAATTGTTGTACCTCTTTATACTTATCTTGCCTACACACATTTGCACACGGCCGTCCGTGACACCTCTACCGTCCTGGGTTTGGTCTGGAGACGCCATGCCGTTATCATGGTGCCGTCTCGCTTGTGGCAATCTGTTGTGTTGGAAGATTGACAGTCCGCATCTTGCAGCCGTCTCTGCCACTGGCACTCGGAACAGAGTTGCGGGTGTAGCGACGTAAACGGTTTCGCACATCCGAACCTGCGCATGGTCGAGATCCTTACCGTCCAACGTAGATGCCCGTTTGAGACAAATGCGGCTCACCGAAAAGCTGGTTGGTTCGAAGAAGGTGCAGGTTGCAGACGGAAGCTACTAGTAAGGATGCACATGATCTGCTGAGGCGCATATCTGTACCATCACAGCTCAATTTTCCTATTCGGTGTTCGCCTGACCATCTTTGATAGTTCTTGGCAGCGGCACATCTGTTGCACATCATTGCTATAAGGCGTAGGCGACAAGCGTTTCCAAGAGTTGTAGATCGTTCCCAAGTGACGCCGCTCAAACGATTCGGGAAAAGCTGCCGCGATCTACGGACGATGGCATTCCTCGGCTAGAGCCAAGACAACCAGCGTCGAAGAACGGTGCGGATGACAACCACTTACCTGCCCTGTCCAGTTAGACAATAAGTTGCTATCTGTGATACAAGCAATACCATGCCAGTGAGCTTGTACAGTAGAGCTGCAACGGTCAGATGGCTCGAAGTGCTTATACTTCTGATTGCACTTCGTTTGCACCAATGAGGTCCTAGAAGGCAGAGGGAATCACGACCTAGTGCAGATCGCTTCCAGCCTTGCAGCACTGAAGTCGGAGGAGACTTTCCAATGCGTGGTAGTCCACATTCGACCGTGCGGGACTGAGCCAAATTCTGGTTTGGGTGAGTGTGCAGAGAGGACTGTAGTCGCTGAACGTCGTACAGAAGCTTTTGGGAGCGATTGGTGGTCTTAATAGACTCTGAGAAGAGCCACAAACGTGTGGGGAACATCGGAGTTGGAGAACGTGGCGGATGTCTCAAGCCAGCCCTAAGCGGAGACTGTGTACCAAGATTGCTTTCAGCTTTCGATGTGGCGTCGAGAATCCTAGATCTGGTGAATAGAGACTGCGAACGTTGAATATCAAGTCGTGTGTACTGCTAATGTTGCGAATACCTCTCGCTCACCTGCCAGGAAGTTTGCGCACCCCATAAACACAGCTAGGACCACGCTGCTTGCAACGTTCCAGAACATTTGGAGCGGTTCCTTGATTAAATTCGCCGAAGGCTACTGCACCTCTCGTGCACGCTATTCTCGCGTGCTGTTCGTGCGGTCGAACCTGTAACAATCAAGGTTTAGCAAGGGCTGCTACCAACTAGGCACGCCATACACTTCTGAACTGCATGGAAAGCCAAGGTCGTTAGTTAGGGCGCCATCGTCGGAGCACCTGAAAATCGCCGTAGATAGCCGTTGCTTGCAGCTGGCACAGCCTCGTATCGTTACCTTGAAATATCCTAAGCCCGAGCTGACAGACCATGGCACTATCCACGAATGGAAGGTGTGCAAGATATGGTATACAGTCGTATCTTGAGGCAGCGGCAGTTTACCCAAAGAAGAAGGCGCGTTGGGCTCAAGTCCGTCTAGCTTGACTGCGAAAGTGCTGATTGCTCATCGTTCCAATCCGAGCCACGATACGAAAGCTGATTTCGGAAAGCTCTCCTCACCGATGGCATAAATCATGGTAAGAGGCGCAATAGGGCGGCCAGACAGACGGCAAGATGAGCAGTAGTTCCTTGTAAGCGTCCCGCTCGGCAAAGACCACGATTGCGCCAGTATTATGCCATACGCGAGCTGGAGTTGTTGATTGACTAATCGCTTTACTGAGCGCTGCGCACATGCCTCAGCCCGGTGGATTCCTGCTGTCGATATTCTTGGCACCGGTCATTGTCCCAGCTCCTTCAGCTAATATGATGCCAAGGGTAGTCTGAGATGTTCGCATCGTAGAAATTCCTGCATCTTGCCATGCGGAACTTTGGTTGAGCATGCTCGGTGACGCTCTCGAATGATAAGATCATCGGAAATGCTGGGTGCCGTTTGGTACGCGTTGGAGAGCCATTCGCGTGCTTCGTCCATTTCCTTGGTTCATTCAGAGGCGGTGGAGGCGCTTGCCTTTCAGCTCGATCCGGGTCCGCTCTTCGGCGTCACGACCGCATGCGGCCATTTGCGGAATTGTCGAGGTCCTGTGTTGGTTCACAACGTGACGGTGTAGCAAAGGGAGAAACGTGAGATGTGGTTGAAATCCTGAGTCAATTTTTGAGCTTTCGCTTACGAATTGGTAAGCAGGGATGAAAGGAGGCCAACCTCAAATATGAAACTTCAGCTTCATAACACAGTTCGCCTTCACCACCTTCGCTCCATATCGGAACAATCGCATGGTCAGTCGCCTCCATCGCTTTAGTCTCAACATTGATGGGTGCTTCTAAGAGACCATCCACAACCGAATTCCACAATATCCTACTTCAGATTGTCATCCTTCTTCCCCTTTCCAACCCATTTCCATTTCCATCCCCATCCCCACCTTCATTCTCATTCTCATCCCTCCCTTCCCAAAACTCCTCCCAGACCTCATCCTTGGCCTCTGGCGAAAGAAGCACCTTGAGATGCCCCTCCAACGCCTCCCAATACCATCCAGTCAGCCTTTTGGCACCCCAGAGCTTCATTCTAAACTTCTCTATAAATTTCGACACAGCTTGGAGTTCCATAGCACGACGAGTTGAGGTCGGATCGAACTGAGCATGACGAGTCGGAAAGTTTGGCCATGAGACTACTGGAAGTCCGACCGTGGTGTAGGAATTTGAGGTTTGAACGTTATGAGTCGGAGCTTGTGCACTTGATCCCATGAAAGAAGTATTGACATCGTAGGGAGGCCGACGGATGGAGAATTCTGTGAAGATGAAGCGGACGCAGAGTGATCGGAAGGCGGATTCGCGCTGTCTGAGAAGGGGAGTGAGGGGGAGGTTGGAGTCGTGCTTGTGGAGGGGGACTTCGGAGGCTGTGGTCGAATGTTTAGATGGCTCTGGACGTGGTTTGTTGGTAGTCATATTTCTGATCATTTGAGAACGAGGAACCGAACGATGGTCGTGGCGATGACGAGACCAAGAGGCTTGTCATGACCAAGATAATTATTATGTTGTTTGCTGCTAGAAATGGAGGCCAACTGGTCTTTGAATGCTGACACAAGACATGATCTCGCTGCCTGCACGTCGCTCGCTCGCACTTCTCGCAAAGAGGCAGGGTCAGAGTGTTTGCCCCTTTCAAGTACGAGTATGTTCTTCGCCACTCCATCAAATTGGCAAGATCCGATGTGGTGTAGGTAAGTGGCAACTTCCACACTGAACGCCATCGCTGCCACATTCGCTGACCTGTGGCGCAGTGGCTAGCATTTCGGATTCTCAGCAGGCCTCTCATGAGGCCTCAGAAGCATTCCGGAGACCGGGGGTGAGTGATGATCCATGACTTGAGCGTGATTGAAGGCAGCCTAACGCGGTGTCCAGTTCAATTCCCCGCATCGGAAGAAATATTTTTTGCCATCATGTGAAAGTTCGTGGATCCATTGTGTTCAAGCTGAGCTCAACTGTTCGGGCTAATTTAGTTTTTGTTTGCGGAGGTGAAGGTTGACCGGGGAACTCGGGATTGCTCAGTCACTCGTCAATCGACCCAATTCCTTACTATCGTCCGGCGTCAAACAGTGTATATGTTCTTCTGTTTTTTCTATTGCAGAAGACTTCTTTTCAATATCTTCTCTTCTCATTCCAAACACTTTCATAGCTCGGGGGTGCCGCTCTTTGGTCATCCTCAGGCAGAGTCTCTAGGCTAGGTCGAGTCTCGCTCCTAGCTGGTGAAGGAAATCTCAGCGCCGTATTGATAGCCGTGCTAGCGACTGAGGCATCATCGCTGACTGGTGATCGAGGGTCTTCCAGCTCCTGGCGACCGCGCTGGACCGTCTTTTCCGGAAGCTCAGGCAGCGTCTCTTCTTTGACAGGAATCTCGTCTCTTGGATGATCTTCTTGCGATCTAGCCTGCTCGAGCTGAGATGGCTCCGTCTCTGGTTGCTG
This sequence comes from Pseudocercospora fijiensis CIRAD86, assembly GCF_000340215.1. Taxonomy (NCBI): domain Eukaryota; kingdom Fungi; phylum Ascomycota; class Dothideomycetes; order Mycosphaerellales; family Mycosphaerellaceae; genus Pseudocercospora; species Pseudocercospora fijiensis. The sequence goes on along the minus strand of NW_006921539.1, from coordinate 1,752,438 downwards.
TTCGACTCTCCGACTGAAGCAACAGCATGGCCAGCAGCAGGGGATGTTCACAAATGGTGGTCCTTTCTTCATGACTGCGATTAAAACAGGTATGTCGCCCAGAACTTGGATCTTGCGGAGGTGTGCTACTCTTCAGAGCCTCGTGGTAAGGTCAATTGTCGGCCAAGCGATCTAGGAACGAGGGAGATCAAGATGTGTTATGTTGCTGCCTGAGCTGGGGTGTTCAGCTCATCTCACGATGTGCTGTGCCGCCAACCGAACTCTAATTGCTGTAGCACTACGTAGCCCTCGAGGGAGGCGAATTTAATACCGCATGCCCCCACGTTCCTAAACAGGATGTTTGTTTACTTCTCGGTATATATATATATATCTTCCTGTCGCGTTCTTCCTCTTTCTTATATTAACCTCGCTATCGCTACCGTAAGTACTGTCCCTCCCTATTTATCGCTAATTTTAACGCGTAGGACGATATATATCGCGTAGACGCGGTATATATATTTCGCGTTAGGGGTCCCTTTCCGGCATTTTAGCCGGAAATTCGACCTCGCTGTCGCCCCCCCCCCCTCTACCTCGGGATCCCGCTCCGCCCCGGGGCAAAGAATAGTAGGGGCCCCCGCTAGCCGAGACCGTCGGACGGCGGGGACCCTCCGAAGGGAGCCTACGACCGTAGGAAGGGGGGACCCGTCCGTAAGGTATACTCGAGGCGCAGGGGTACTATTCTGCGCGAGACACTGCCCCTTCCGCCGGAGGCTATTAGTATCTTTCTTTTTAAAAACGTCGCGAATAAACGTATATCAAAAATCGTCGTCTATACTCGTCCAAATTCTCGTCCAATTTCTCGTCTAATTTCTGTCTTCCTACCTCCGTATTCTGCAGTAGGTTGCCCTTCGCAACGAGCGTGGGGGTAAAAAGACCGTGCATGCGGTATTAAATACGGGCCCCCCTCGAGCGGTCGGATTGGCTGGCAGGTAATCCAGCCTCGGCATAGCGGCAACTACTTCGCAATCGCGTACGAAAGCAGGAATGGCGCTGTATCAAAATAAGTACATTCCGCTTGATGGGTATTGTAGCAATCCTTTTCTCTGCACCGTTCGACGTAAGTGGCGTGCCAGCCAGATGCCTACCTCCCAGAAATGCTCAAACGCCAGGGCTATGCAAAAGAAGAAGTAAAGATTCCATGTAGGCGACTATCGACCATCCTCAACGGACTGCAAATGACGCTTGAAACGCTCGGCCTTGGCCTTAAGAAGCCGCACAGAATCAATGAAAAGCTCGTCGCTGTCGAATTGACCAGTGCTCTCAATGCTGAAGATGAAGTGATCTCGTATACGGCCAAGCTTGACCTTGTCCTTGAACTCGTCGTATCGCAAGCACTCTCTGCTGACGGTGTCCTTGTATGGGTCAATGACAACAGCCTTCTTGCTGCCGCTTTCCTTGTCGTCCTCGAGACCGATCACACCGCGAGGAAAGCACTTCTGGAATGCTTTCGCGTCTGCGCCGACGATAGGCTTGGTAATTTTGATGTCTGGAAGTAGGCGATATGAGGCTGTGGCTACAGGAGAGAACTTGGCGTGGTCCGCACCAATGCCTTTGCAGCAGTGCATTCTGACGTTGATTGTCTGACCAGGTCGCAGCTTTGCGATCAATATGTTCGGATTGACTGGGCGGATGGCATTCTCGCCTCCAAAGTACTCCCTTTGTAGCTTTCCTTGCGGCTCAAATGTCATCTGGTGTGCGTAGACATTCGAATTAACATATTTCTCGGTGGGATCTGTGCTGCCCTCCTGTGCCACCTTCTTGCCGTCAATGCCATCCTCCTCCTTATTCTTCCACCTGCACGTCACGTTCAGGGTCATGACGACAGTGTTGAAGTCTGAGTTGACGGATGACGAAGTGTCACCCGACTCTTCTTGCTCCTGCTCCCACAGTGCTCGAGCTGCGTAGTCGGACTGAGGTGGAGGCTTCTTGAACCAGTGCATCCACCGCAGACCATCTTTGCCACCAGTGAGAGGAATCAAGCCAAGTCGGTGTGCGAGCACTTCGTCCTGGATGATGCTGGTGTTGTCGAAGATGAAGACATCCTCGATGGCGAGCGTGGGCAGTTCGGCGAGCAGTATTCGTCGATATGCATTCGCTATGCTGGCGTCTACGCCAATGAGGGAGAAGGCCGAGTTGAATTGTTCGTTCTGACGGAACTCGACTTGGAGATTATTTCTGAAGCGCTCGAGGTTCCATGTGTCGTCTTGCGCGGGGCCATAATGACCAGGAATATCGGTCGAGGCGGTATTGGTGACAGTCTCAGGGTTGATGTTGACGATGCGACGCTGCTCCAGCTGTTCTGCGGTCAGTGGCGCCCACGAAGGCATTTTGGCGGATGTCGATTGCTTGTCGCATACTGTTCACGTTCAAGCTTGAATTTATTCTGGGCCCTGGCTCACAGACAAAAGTTGACAGGCATGTTCGGCAGCGCAGCCGAGAGCTTTGCGGTCCGAGGCTCCCTCCCGATCCGTCTTCTCGTCATTGAATGTGCTGCTCTACCCATTGGCCATCCAGAATACCACCATCTTCACTCTGTGCTCTCCGCTCCCCGCTCTCCGCTCTACTGCCAATCTGCCATGCCGACAGTCACAATGGCAGCATCTCTCGCCCGACTGGCTGCCAATGGCGGCAGAAGAGCGGTGTTCCACCCCTCCCAGCGAACAGCGACCTCCCTTCGCGCCCTCTCGACAACGCCGGCAACTCGATATGCCACCCACTCAGAAACAGCGCCGCAGCCCCCAAACCCAATCCGACAGGCAGGAGAAGTACGGAGTCCGCAGTCGACGCGATTGATACCCGTGGATCCGTCCTTTGGCCACCCAGTCGACCCGTCAAAGATGAACTTCATCCAGCCAGATGAGGCAGCAAAGACTCCCGAAGAACGAAAGATCCGCCACTACACTGTCAACTTTGGCCCACAGCATCCAGCAGCTCACGGTGTGCTGAGATTAATCCTTGAGCTCAATGGAGAGGAGATTGTGCGCGCAGACCCCCATGTCGGTCTGCTGCACAGAGGAACCGAGAAGTTGATTGAGTACAAGACATATATGCAGGCTCTGCCATACTTCGACCGATTGGACTATGTCTCTATGATGACCAACGAGCAATGCTTCTCGTTGGCTGTGGAGAAATTATTGAACATCGAAATTCCCGAGCGAGCAAAGTGGATTCGAACAATGTTTGCAGAAATCACACGAATCTTGAACCATCTCATGTCGGTCCTCTCCCACGCTATGGATGTTGGTGCTCTGACGCCTTTCTTGTGGGGTTTCGAGGAGCGTGAGAAGCTTATGGTGAGGATCAATGCCTGTTTCGCCACACTTGCTATACTAACATTGCGTCCAGGAATTCTACGAACGTGTCTCTGGCGCCCGTCTCCACGCAGCCTATGTCCGACCAGGTGGTGTCTCCCAAGATATACCAGTCGGCCTCCTCGACGACATTTACCAGTGGGCCACTCAATTCGGAGACCGCATCGATGAGACCGAGGAAATGCTTACTGATAATCGTATTTGGATCGGAAGAACCAAGGGTATTGGTGTCGTCCCAGCCGCTGACGCTCTGAACATGTCCTTCTCCGGTGTTATGCTTCGAGGTTCTGGTATCCCATGGGATGTACGAAAGTCGCAGCCATACGACGCATACGACCAAGTTGAGTTCGATGTTCCAGTTGGCGTTAACGGTGACTGCTATGACCGATACCTTTGCCGAATGGAGGAGTTCAGACAATCACTACGCATCATCCACCAATGCTTGAACAAGATGCCAGCTGGCCCAGTCAAGTTTGAGGACTACAAGATCTCACCGCCGCCACGAGCTGCCATGAAGGAGAACATGGAAGCACTTATTCATCACTTCCTGCTCTTCAGCAAGGGATACACAGTCCCACCAGGCGAAACCTACTCTGCCATAGAGGCACCGAAGGGAGAGATGGGTGTCTACGTCGTGTCAGACGGAAGCGAACGACCATACCGATGCAAAATCCGAGCACCGGGCTTCGCCCATTTGTCATGCTTTGATCAAATATCAAGAGGGCACTTGCTTGCAGACGCCGTCGCTATCATTGGAACTATGGATCTCGTATTTGGTATATATCCGTCCCCCCCCCCCCCCCCCCCCTCTTCTGCCATTCACACTTGCTAACAATATCACAGGTGAGGTCGACCGATAGCGCGATTTCGAAAAGTAGGGAGGATTTGAAGCATCAGGTGTGTACATATGTTACATCATACCTCATCGGCGTTACACGGCGCATTGCGCCTAGACGCATACTTCGGCCTGGTGGCATGTAGATTCAAAGACCAAAGATTCCATTGTGTTCAAACTATTCGACTTCTTCATGCCTTCTGCACATCTCTGTGGCCTCCCCACGGGTAAGTCTCCTCAGCACCAGGCGTCGCCATCGAACACCCGTCCTCATTCTCAGTATTCACTGAACTAGAATCACTAGTCAAAGACGGCATCTCAGACGCAGCACCGAAACGACCATCCTTAAAAGCGTCGGGCCTGTAAGACTTGTAGTCGTTGCCTGCGAACGGGAGGTATTTCGATAGTTTTTGATAGAAAGAATGTTCGGAGAAGCCCGCAGACGTTTCAGAAGATTCAGAAAGCTTGGCGTTGAAAGACCACTTTGCCTTGACTTTTTCGAATTTCTTAGAGAGAATTTTATGGTCGTTAAACTCATAGAGTTTTCGATCCGATTCGGAAGTCGACCATTCTGGAACGTCCTCGGTTTCGAGGTTGTTGTATGTTTGACCGTGAGTGATGGCTGGAGATGATACATGTCCCGGTCTAGCAAGGAGATTCTTCTCTTCTTCGAAAATCTCAGAGAGAATGATATGGTCGTTAAAGTTGTAGAGTTTTCGAACCGACTCGGAAGTCGCCCATTCGGGAAAGTCCTCGCTTGGGGGTTTGTCGTACGTGTGACCGTGAGTGTTGATTGGAGATGATACACGGTTTTGCCCTGAAATGTATTCGGCGCGACTGTGATAGATCTTTTCTTCCGCTCCAGATTGGAGGTTGTAGTACATTCGACTGTGTGTGTCGGCGAAAATTGCGTAGTCGGGTGTGGTTGAAATTGAGAGAGCTTCGTTGTTGATGTCCTCTTGAACACCACCAGAGACACCATCGAAGTACTTAGTGACCTCCTCATAAGGTGGAGGAAGGATTGCGACAGAAGAGTCAACTCTTGACAGTGGAGCTGGGCATGCTGATTGGGCTTGGAATTTCCACCATGCGACAGCGGCGCCGCTGGTAGTGGTGTAGTCGAACATTTTAGTTCGCCTGGCACCTTTTGGTATGGTTGTTGAAAGTTGCCTGATTGTAGCTGGATTCTTCTTGACAGTGGCTTGGCTTCTCCTTGGGTTCTTTGAAAGAGAAAGAGTACAATCACAGGGTAACTCTTATACTACTTCGATCAGAGAACCGACCCATCTTGTCCTCATCCCATTCCTATCCCGAAACTCCAAAAGTGCGGTATGGAGGAACATTTCTGAGGACCATGAGGACCGTGAGGACACAGAGCTTATTCACCAGTAGCTGGTCAAAATTCTGTCAGCAGCACATGGAGCGATCGATGAATTGTGAAATGGAGGAATATGATCGTGGTAGGCGAGCTGGACCTGGAAGAGGGTGTATGTCGGCGGAGACAGCAAAATGTTTGCCTTTTGAGAAAACAGCGTCGTGTTTGTCAACGATCGATGCCAAGATTTGAAGAAACACATGAAAATCCTTGGCCTATCATTCAAAGGTCAAAATCAGCTTGGCCCACGAATGGCATTTTGGTAATCAGCCTTACCAGTGATTAGCCAGTAGCGAGTTTGCTCTTGAGATGCCATCGCGATAATCTGCGAATAAAGTCTTGGATTTTTCTCTCGCTCAATGCCGTCGCCATGATGGCAGTGTTTTGGTTGGAATTTAGAACGTCTTGCCGATGGGCCTGTGTGTAGTGATTGAGACCGATTTCGTCGACCTGCTATAGACTGACTACCCGCTACATATGGCACATCATTCTAGCATGTCTTTGGTCCCAACGTTTCTCCATCAGCTACTTTTGTGCGAATCGCAGTTCCCAGGGCATCCATTTTCTCGAATACTTGGACATTGCCCTACCACTGCGGCACTGTAACGTTAGAGAGCGTGATCGCCAGGAAAATAACAATCGTCGCGATCAAATGACCACAACCCAGGGCTGCCGCAGTAAGGTAGTTGTAGTAAGTCCACCATCCGTGGAAGCGTCTCCTGATCCAGTAGTCGAGAATCAACCCGACAACCGCCCATGAGGAGAACGATAGTGGTGTAGCAGGTGGCAGCCAGCCAAGAGCACCTAACATAACAGGCGCGTGAATCCACCGTATCTTCTTAGATGGCCAGACTCTCAAAATCACTCAGAACGCGATCGGTAGCAAAGCACCCACCAGCCAGACAAAATTGAAGGTGTGGTAGATGCCACCAGCTCCAAACACGCGCTTTGGGCCAATGAGTCCCTAGACGATACTGCAGGAGAAGAAGAATGTGCGCCCATTTGGGCAGGTAAAGTGGCCCTTCCGATCGGAGGTGCAAACGATATCGATTGCGCCTAAAGTCCAGTTCATCGTTGCTACCTGTAAGAACGCCGCCCGGATGATGGCAGCGACTTGGCACGTGAAAGTGGTCTGTGGCGGCACCTGGCGCTTGTCAGTTTCAGGTGAAGTGAGGTGAAGCTCAAATCGGTCACCGGTGTTCGCTTGACACTGACAGGGGAGGGGAGGGCTCGGCTCGGTCCATTTTGGGTTGCCGACTGCCGCTGACAAGACAGTTGCTCCCGGATCTTGACTTCTGCACAGCGCCACACCATCCAACCGTTTTAAGCGAAGTTCAACACGATGAAGAAGTCGTTGTCTGCGCGCCGAGTGCCGCGCAAAGTGGGAGGAGACGACGAAGAGGATGTGCCGGCGGCGCAACCAGGTACGTGCTTTCTTCGCATTTCGACCAGAGCAGCTCTGACACACTGTCCCAGCTCGCGACAATCGCTGACGGCGAACGTGACTCCAGATTCTGCAGTAAAACGACCAAACTCGAAACCGCGCAAGCCCTCATCTCTCCGACAGTCCTTTGGACCTTCAGCAGTGGACGATGGCGAGGACAGTGAAGCTGTAGTAACGCCGAAGCGCAAGGACCTTTCGCGAATAGCAGTCCACAAGACTGTTGCGAAAAGATCTTCGCTGCTAGCAACAACCCTTCCACGCCGAGAAGCAGAGTACGAAGACGAGCGCCCAAGCTACAGCGCCGCTTCTCTACAGCAATTAAAGGATAGCACACCTTCCACTCCGCAGAATTTCAGCTCGGCCACCAGCACAGATGTCGAGGATGTTTCGCAAGTTACCCAGTCTCTGGATCTGTCGTCTAAGTTTGGATCCTCGCTTGCGCGATATCAGCAGTCCTTTGCTTCTTCTGCAATACCTTCTGCGACCGAGATTGCCGAGAAGAAGGCGCGGCGAGCACGTCTGGCGAAGGAACAGCAGGCGGAAGAATATGTTTCCTTGGACCCGGATGACCCCGATCTAGACGAAGAAGACCTGGACCCAAATGTAATGCGAGATGAGCACGGAAAGCTCGTACTCAAGCCGAAAGACAAGTATGGCTTATCGGAGACAAGACTCGTCCGCGATGACGAAGACATCATGGAGAACTTCGACGAATTCACGGAAGATGGCCGCATATCACTGGGTCGCAAAGCAGAGGCCGAGGCCGAGCGGCAGAGACGAAAAGACATGGCAGCGCAAATCGCCGAGGCTGAGGGCGCCACGGATGACGAGTCGGACGATAGTGAGCGAGAGCGTAGAGACGCATATGAAGCAACGCAGACGAAGCATGGCTCATATGCGCGAAACACAGCAGATTCAGAAGGAGCTGACCAAAGACCGAAGACGCCGCCTATCATTACACCCTTGCCGACCCTTGATGGAGCTATAGACCGCTTGAGGAAGCAGCTTTCCGACATGCGGACGTCACGCATGCAAAAGCTACAAGAAATGGAAAATCTTCAACGTGAAAAGATCAGACTAGCTGAAGAAGAGGTGCGAATTCAACGGGCATTGAAAGAGACGGCAGAAAAATTCGAGCAGCTGTGAAAGGAGAAGGGCGTCAGCACTGGTAAGGGAACGGTGCCAGCGATTGAAGCGCCTCTTGCACTCAGGGCCAACGGAGAGAGTGCAGCAGAGATGCCGAAAGATCAAGACATGGACGAACCAGATGAAGAGGAGCCCGAACGGCCTTCTATCGGTGGCTCGGGCTTTGGCGCTGGACTGGGCTTCAATTCGGGGAGTTCGGGTCTCGGTGCCAACGCGAATGGGGCTTGTAATGAAGAGGAAGAGGAAGAGGAAGACTCAAGACCTGCCTTTGGCGGGCTCGGGTTCGGTGGCACAAGAGCCCACATGGCAGGATTTGGACTCGGGTTGAACAAAGCTTCCGACGATAATGAAGACGAAGGCGCCATCTGAGATATTTTGGGCGCACTATTCGATTTCCACCTGATGATATCCCTTCTCAAAAAGAAGTGCAATGAGCTGGTTTGAAGAGATCTATGAGCTGCCATGTTACAACACGGCACGCAAATCATTTCGATGAAGCTTCACAGTGGATCGTGGTGACCTCTGGCTCTAGACCATGGACTGCTTATGCAGCAGCTGTAGCGGCTTTTCGTTGGACTTACCGTGCACAATTCTCGAGATCAGAACTGTGGCTAGCTGTAAGCCTGAGCAGACAAAAGCGAATGGGACATGCAGGTGCGCTCCGCGTGGGTCTCCAGACGCAGCCAGTAGTATAGTCAGAGACATTAGCTGTCACGAGATCCATGTTTGACGTAACTGGCACTGCGATATAATGTAGTGCCATCTCAGTGCAACTTATTGAACCATGTTGCTTGAGTGATGTAGTCGTATCAGCAGCCGGCTGTGGTATTTACAGAGTCGAAATTCCCTTGCTGCTCTTTCGAATTGCCATGTTCATGTCTAATCATCGTGATATCTTTTTTATGAACTCAACCCCGCTGTTTGTTGCAAGTCCGGTAATGATGATTCCTCGCAAGGAGCTTCTATCTTCATACGCGCTTTGTCTTCGCTCGTTAGGCTTTGCCAGCAACGCTGTGTTCCATGTCCTTCGTTGCAAATGAGTTTCATTTGGCCATAGCTCATGTGGTAGATGGCTGAATTTGCGAGGTCGACACGCACGATGAGGCAGCGTCGCAGCGACACAAAACGTCGATTGCGTCCTATTCTCTATTCTGCGGATTCGTTTCGATGTCCCTCGTGCTTTGTAGGGTGCTCGCTGCGTGGCGCTATCTCGAGTATATGCCTGCATGGAAGGTGGCTAGGAGATATCAGCATCAGCAGATATGGCCGACAGCATATAAAAATTCCGGAAAAAGAAAGTGCATAAACAGAGTAATGCAGAAGCTCAGATCATGGCTGTCCGAAGCCGCGATCGACTCAGTTTCACACCACCAGACTATCAAGTTTTCATCTCGCCCTCGCCCACGCCAGCGCCGACGGCAATGTTGCGCCTCCGCCAAATTTTTTTCTAAGTCTGCGAAACGTCGATGGAGCCTCTTAAAAAGAGTCCGAGAGTGTTTTTACTCCGTCTGAAATGCTGTTGCGTTGGCGCTATGCATATGGATATTGGTGTAGGACGGCGGTGAGGGGGGCCCAGCAGAATTTTCAGTCTGCACACACAGATGACTCGGATACTGCTGAACGACTAGATTTGGCTGTATGAGGCTCGTTGGCGATAATGAGAGTGCTGTCGAGAGCATGGTGCTGCGACATGTTGTTCCGGAGATGAGAGATGAAGACATGAAGTCGAGAAGGGGTCGCGCGGCCCCTCTTTTTCTCTGGCAGCAGTGTCAGCTGCTTCGCCTGCATAGGGACAGATTTGCCTCATGCACATATATCCAACTCCAGTCACTCAATCATTTCAATACTCGGTCTTTTGAAGCCGTAGACACGTTCGTCTACTTGCCGCGGGCGCTCACGACGATTTTCGCGACCTGACAGAGTCAGAAGATACCAATCTCGGCACGATGCTTTGCTGAGCCGCCTCCCTCGAGAATCCACGCAGTTCAAAGCCATATATCACACATTGGCGGCGGCTATGGTGACAAGAACCACGTTACATACACTCTGCCGATTGTGTGGGTGATATATTTGGCGATATGGCAGCTGCTGCTGTGCATACTGGTCATATGGCGCAGATGGCCCCCGGAGCTGGGGTGCTGGGGAAAGATATCAGTACCACAAAGTCAACTGTAGTCGACGAAGACGATTCAAGCTTATCTTCATCTGGGACTGAGATATTTGATCGGAAATCGTCTGGGTCGACTCAAAAGGATCAATGGCAGCTTGATGCCAATGGCAAATGGCGGCGATATGGGTCCTCAGACTCGGCACCCAGTACTGGGATATCTTCGATATGTTCGTCTGTCGCTGCTGAAGATCCACCTGCCGACCGTTCAAGCAAAACGTCTCCGTCCAGGAAAAGAATGAGCGATGGGACTTTGAAAAGTTCATCTCGAGACGCTCCTGCCTCCGAGCCTGTACCAATCATCTCGACAGGGCTTGCACAAACTGCTTCCATCCAACCTCAAATGGAGGCACCACCGAAGAAGAAGCGCGGAAGACCACCAAAAGTAAGGCCGCCTGTCCCGGAAAATGATTCATCGCCAAAGCCTGGACCAAAGCCCTCACCAAAGACTCTGCGAGCACCTAGGTTAGCAAAACCTGACATTCCCATTCGGCCACGGTTTTCCATCCCATCTCGCCTACCTGCAGAAGAATTTGCTACGCAATGCATCGACGCAGCACATTCTTCTAGACTGGACCCATACGCTCTACATGTGGGCGAGAACAGGCTGCTTCGCGACTTGTTGATGACAAAGGAGGTAACAGTCTACCTCAACATCCGCAACGCAATCCTCAGACTCTGGCATGCGAATCCTCTCGTCAGTGTCACGCCTGAAGAGGCATCTGGATGTGCTAAAGAAAGTCGATTCTTCGGTCTGGCCGAGGTCGCGTATAAATGGCTTACACGGAATGGCTATATCAATTTCGGATGCGTCCAACCTCCGAAGGCTCACACTCTACCCAAGCGCTATCCGAAGGAAGCGAGGCAACGTACGGTAGTCGTGATCGGTGCGGGTGTTTCGGGCTTGACGACTGCACGACAACTGGAAAGCTTGTTCATACAAGAGGCAGCGAAATGGATTGGCATGGGCGAGCGACCACCCCGAGTAATAGTGCTTGAGGGGAGAAGACGCATTGGCGGTCGTGTATACTCGAAGCCTTTGAGAAGTCAAGTCACAGGAAGTCTACCAAATCAGCTACGAAATACGGCTGAAATGGGCGCTATGATAGTGACTGGTTTCGAGCACGGCAATCCCCTCGACACGATCATACGCGGCCAACTAGGTCTTCGGTATCACCTTATGAAGGATGCACTGACGATATACGACTGCGATGGTCGGCCGGTGCAGGAAGAGCGAGACACACTGAACACTGAATTGTACACGGACATCTCAGATCGGGCGGGAGATTACCGCGCAGAGCCACAAAAGCAAGACACCTTACGAGGCGATGAAGATCTTATCAACCGATGCCGTGATCCGGCTCCCGACGGGTTTGCTGCTTTCCAGCTCGAGCCGATACCCAGTGCGCACCTCAAGCCGCACATTCCAGCAGCCAGAAGAGGGAGAAGACGAAATGCACCGCCAGGCACCGAAAAGCTCACGGGCCGTAGTCAGGTCATCGAGGGCGAAAGTGCTACCGTGAGTGCTTCGCGTGCAGCCAAGAACATGGGCTGGGAAGTCAGACCAGGCGTCGCTCGAAATCAGAGCATCTCACTGAACAAGATCGCGAATGCTGGTGACTACCCCACACTCGGCACAGTCATGGACGAAGCCATTATACAATATAAGGACTTGATCGACCTCACGCCGCTTGACATGAGACTTCTCAATTGGCATCATGCAAATCTAGAATATGCAAACGCTGCGCCAGTCTCATCGTTGAGTCTCAGTGGCCACGATCAGGACACTGGCAATGAATTCGAAGGAGCGCACTCAGAAGTCGTCGGTGGTTACACACAGGTGCCTCGAGGTCTTATGAATTTGCCCACGAAGCTCGACGTGCGGTTCGGTCGGATCGTGGACAGCATTCATTACGATGATGGCAATGGCCATGATGAGCCTATTGCTACGAAAGTGGTGTGCACTAACGGCGAGATTTACGAAGCAGATGAAGTTGTGATGACGGCCCCTCTCGGTGTACTGAAGTCAGGTGCGATTGATTTTGATCCGCCGCTGCCAGGCTGGAAGTTCGGGGCGATTGATCGCTTGGGCTTCGGTCTGCTAAACAAGGTATGTCTCGTCGAAGCAGCGAGTTAGATGCTTGCTGACATTTGTGACAGGTCGTTCTCCTCTACGACAAGCCATTCTGGGACGATGATCGCGACATGTTCGGCTTGCTCAATGATCCCGAGACTCACGGCAGTCTTGACCCATCAGACTACGCCAGAAAGAGAGGGCGCTTTTACTTGATATGGAATGCGTCCAAGATCAGCGGACGGCCAATGCTTATCGCTCTCATGGCAGGAAATGCGGCACACGAAGCAGAATGGGCGGACACCAGTACACTCATGAATGAGGTTACCGACAGACTACGTGGCATTTTCCCCTCGGTCCAGGTTCCAGCACCGCTTGAGGTGATTGTCACCAGATGGAGAAGAGATCCATTTACAAGAGGCACATACTCCTATGTGGCACCGGAGACAAGACCTGGTGACTACGACCTAATGGCGCGTTCTGTGGGCAACCTGCATTTTGGCGGTGAAGCGACGTGCGGCACGCACCCGGCAACTGTACACGGCGCTTTCTTGTCTGGTTTGCGCGTAGCTGCCGATGTCATTGATGATATGGCAGGGCTCATCACAGTTCCCGAACCTCTAGTTGGACCTGGGCCTATCAAGCAAGACTTCTCAGCAAGCTACGGAGCGCATTTGCACCCCCCGTTCGCGCAAGCCGGTGTGCTCACCACCACTGAAGTGCTTCCTGTAGCCTTGGACGCAGCACCCGCACAACCATTCATCAAACAAGAAGAAGGTGCTACCGAAGTGCCCACGTTGCCGATGATACCTGCTCATGCCCCACCGCCATTGCAGAAGAAGCCCTCTGGTCCACCAGCCAAGAGCGTGTGCGCAGGTGACGCGTCTTTCTGGGTTTCTGCTAATTTCGATGGTTCCGACCTAGATTACGAAGCAGCTATCATGGCGACGATTCTCGGTCAGCTCGGCGAACGTCCCGTGAAGCCCACTCGGCCCGGAGTGAATCCCTTTTTACTGTTCACGAAGGAGAAATGGGACGAGTGCAAGGATTTCGTCACCAAGGAAAATAAGGCTGCCGGCCGCAACGTAATTCGTCAGACCATAGGCAAGTGGTGGCAGGGAGCAGACGATGAAGCAAAACAACCATACTTGGCGCAGAGCCAGCTGGCCCAAGAGCAGGCAGATTCGCTGCGTCGCGATTGGGAGATGAATGTGGCAAAGTGGGACCAAGAAGCAACGAGGTTGAGGAAGGAGTACATGGAGGCGCACCCTCGGCCGCAAGGCAGTACAGGTGGTGAGAAGGTGGGTGTCAGCAAGAGAAAGACAAATGTGAGCAACAATATTGTGCTGGACCATACGATATGATCCGACGGCGCCGATGGGCATTGACATATTTTGGCGGCCTGGGATCTACGGCATGGTTATGGGGATAATCGATATGTGGTGCTTGATAGGTATGCATAGCGTTGACATGGCTCTGGAGAGGAGAAGTAAATCCTTGAAGACGCCGCTGCGTTCTGTTCCGCCCAGACCCACTTGCAAGACAGTCAAAGCCAGTACTAGTAGTCTATGAGTCTATGAGCCGCGCTCGAGAATGGAAGCAGTCTACCCTGCCAACCTTGCTGAATCAGTCTTGACTTGTGACCTCTACCGAGTGGTGCAGATGGTATGTAATAATGCGAAGTCTCATGGCAACTGTGCTGCCTACCACGCACGTCAAGTAAGTGAATCGGCACGAATGCTACCGGTATGCCGTTGCCACATTGTCCTCGTAGCGACGTGAAACGGAGGATGGAAGCGGCTCTGTTTGCCGCTGTCCGCTCGTGCATGACAGTATCTCGCGCTTCTTTTCGTTCATCGACGTCTGCATCTTCAACTCGTTGGCTCGGAAGAATGCACCCCGGCGTCTGGGGATGTACATATGTACCTCTCCATGCTAACGACGGGCCCTGCAGGACAGCTCTGCAAGTAGCTCACGGTCGGCAATTGTCGGGTGCTGTGGTTGGCCTTCTCAAGATATGCTTCGCAGGCATGTGCGCATGGACATTGGACAGTCCGGCCTGGGCTTGTCGTTGCGAGGACCTGATCGGGCAGGACGAGAGTTGTGTTACGCCAACAGCGCGTAGCCTAGCAAAGTCAGCAGCGCGATGGTGGTGCGACGCCGGTATTGCTGCTGCTGCTGCTGCTGCCGATGCTGATGCCTCTGTCTGGCCGTGGGCGTTTGTCGCCAGCGCAGGTGTAGGTGTTGGTGTTGCCGGAGACATACACAGAATAATCCGAAATCCGGCGATCTCCACACAGAGAGACATGGATGCGCCACGAGACTCGACATTAGCCTGGCACGTGGTTTTGACAGTAGTAGTACCCGAAGCCAAAGGGCTGGAAAGGACAGCGTAGGTGTGATTGATCGAATCTCGTGCGCCTCGTTCGCAGGTAGCTTTGTATAGAATAATATCTCAGGAGGGCCGGGACCAGGACCAGCCCACCCATTGCCTCCTCCACTTCGCGACCCTGCAACATATGCGCATCCTATCAGTATCGTTGCCGGCTGCGGCTGTCCTGCCATTGACGATCCATACCGCGCATCGCTTCCGCCCGCGTGTGCCCGCTACTCCATACTGACACGCCTCTGCGACCCCGACATTCTCCACCGATTCCTTCATGCCTGGGGCGCGCCTCGCTAGCGTAGTCTACGCCGCTTTCTAGGTCTGAATGAGAAAAAGCCCCGCGAGAGACGAGACCGACCACCTGCAGTCACCAATGACCCGCCGCGCAACCGCTTCGGCCTGACAGAGAGCGCGCACTCCACGGCGTTAGTAGGATAGGCGAGCCGGTGCTACAGCCTCTAATCCATCTGGCCACCAGACCCAGAGGCTCCCGTAGCCGTAGCCACATTGTTGCAGTATTATTGTACCGTGCAAGACGGACATGACCGCTACGTCGTCATACTGTGAACGACAACGACCATTGCCATTATTGTCGCCCTCACCACCCCACCATCCTCTGACCCACCCTACTCTGGCACTAGCACACGTTACTGCCCACCGCCCACCCGCCGCGTCGAACACGAATTGCAGCTCTCACTCTCAGCATCCTTCCCGCGCACTGCAGTAGGCCGACTGGCTCGGACAAACCAAACCCGATGCTGGGAAAGAGGTGGACGAGCGCCCGCGAAGGATCAGGTTTCGTCACCAGATCGAGATAGCAGCACGAGAGCACGAAGCCTCAGGCGCACAACTGTGCGTTGCGAGAGAGGTGGCCAGGCTGCGAAACAGGCAGAATTCTAGCGCAGGCGGCGCAGCGTGGAGGAGATAGACGACAGACACGCTCGATCGTTGACGGTCTGTGGAGACGTCCCAATCCGACAAGATGTCCTTCTTTGGCAAATTTAAGACAAGCTCGGTAGGTGCTATCCAAAATGGAGCCTGGATATGGGTATGTAGCGACAGGCGCGTTGCGACTTCGGCTGACAGCGCATCGTGCAGAACGACGCCTCGAAGCAAGCCAACTCGACACCTGCGAAGAAAGATTCCAATGCGCCGCAATTGACGCCGCTAGAAAAGCATCTTGTCGATGTGACCGGACCGACCAAGCCAGATGGTAGTGATAAGTACTTTGGCTTTGAAAATGTGAGCTGCAATCATACGCATATATCGAATGCGGGACATACATGCTGACCATGACGACAGTACGGCTCTACATGGTATGCCTCTTCCCGCTGAACAAATGAGCAAACATCCGTGCGCATTTGTAAGATGCAAGCCACTGACAAAGACACCACAGCTATTGCAATTCCATAATACAGTGTCTCTACTACTCAGCACCTTTTCGCGAACATGTCATTAATTTCCCCTCCCCTGCATTTGTTGCACAGATACGCGCGAGTGAACCCAATGGCGCACCGCTATCACCGCGATCGACTTCCACAACACCTTACCCCAATCCGAACTCGCCCGCGCGCAAACAAAACGCACCGACATCACCGGGGCCTGGAGGCGCGCAGAAGCCTGAGGAGAGCAAAGACTCGCCTGAGTTCAGAAAGAAGATGGCATTGGCGGCAGGCCCTGTGCTTGACATGACCTCTGACAATTCGAACAAATATGGCATGGACGAATCGCTATTCACTTCATTGCGAGACATCTTTGACTCCATTGTCGGACATCAATCACGAATCGGTGTTGTCAGCCCGCACAGGTTTCTGGAGATTCTTAGAAGGGAGAATGAGATGTTCCGATCGGCCATGCATCAGGACGCTCATGAGTTCCTGAACCTGCTACTGAATCAGGTGGTCGACAATGTTGAGATGTTCGCCAAGCAACATCCAGAAATTGTTGAGGCGGCAAGTGCGAATGGACATGCGCCCGAGGAAGGAGCATTGGTCAAAGCACAATCGAAAGCGACACTCGACACACATTGGGTTCACGATCTCTTCGAAGGACTTCTCACATCAGAAACGCGATGCTTGACGTGCGAGAACACCTCGCAAAGAGACGAGGCTTTCCTGGACCTCTCTGTCGATCTCGATGCACACACATCGGTCACATCGTGCTTACGGAAATTCTCGGAAGAAGAAATGCTTTGCGAGAGGAATAAATTCCATTGTGATAACTGTGGGGGGCTGCAAGAAGCTGAAAAGAGGATGAAGATCAAACGATTACCACGAATCCTGGCTTTGCATTTGAAACGATTCAAGTACACCGAGGATCTCCAAAGGTTACAAAAGCTCTTTCACAGGGTTGTGTATCCCTTCTACCTGCGACTCTTCAATACAACCGATGACGCCGAGGATCCAGATCGACTGTACGAGCTCTATTCGGTGGTTGTACATATTGGCGGTGGGCCGTATCATGGACACTACGTCAGCATTATAAAGACTCAAGACAAGGGCTGGTTGCTATTCGACGATGAGCTTGTTGAACCTGTCAGTAAGAACTATGTTCAGCAGTTCTTCGGTGGCGACCCTGTACCTGGTGTCCAGGACGCGAAGCAGTTGGCCACGGCATACGTGCTATTCTATCAAGAAACCACGATGGAAGCCATGTTGAATGAACAAGAAGCAGAGGCCGGACAGAAGGTGCAGGCTGCGACGAGAGTTTCGGAGGGCGATGACAGCCGAACAAGCCTGAACTCTCCGGTAAAGGTGAATGGAAACGGGCTACATAACACCATCACAAATCTCCAGACACCGATCGTGGAAGAAGTTGATGAGCTCATGGGTCCGTTGAAACACGCCAACACAGCGCCCATCATTGGCTCCATACATCAACGCACGCATTTCGAACCTCCAGTGCCTCCAACGCCGAAGCTCCCGAGCAAGAGCAAAAAGGAGCTCAAAGCAGAAGAGAAAGCGGCAGAAAAGGCGCGCAAAGCAGCCGAAAAAGCAGAACAAAAAGCCAGGGAAGAGAGATACCACGAAGCAAGTCGAAAACGCATGGAAGTGTACAGGAACGCAGAAGAAGAAATGCGAAAAGTCATGGAAGAGTCAAAGCGCACTGCAGAAGCCGAAGCCGAAGCTCGAGGCGAACCCAAGAAATCCGACAAGGGAGGCCTCTCACGATTCAGACATGGCAGCATGAGCCTGAGCATGAAGGCGAAGCCCAAGATTTTCGGTGGTTCGGGATCTTCGTCTTCGAAGCAGAAAGATTCTGTGGAAGGGGCGCGACAACCTATCCTTTCTTCCCCTCCTCTTCCTCCACCTCCTCCTCCTGTTCCGGAGTCGAATGGGATTAAGGAGGAAGATGAAAAGGAAGAGAATGATGCTGAGGCCGTTATGGATTCTTCCGAACCCAGTGTGGGCGATCCAAAAGAAAGGGAGAAGGAGGCGAGAACAACGGTTCTTTCTCGTAGAGGCACGGGGTACGATACTCCCCCTGATGCTCCTACTGCTTTACCGCCTATTCCGCATCTGCCGGGGGAGAAGGTTAAGAAGCATAGGTTTTCTCTTGGAAGGAAGAAGAGTACGTTGATATGAGTCGCGGCTTCTTCGTTGTGCCTGAGATGAGTTGAGTTGAGATTCTTGTACATGTTGCCGAAAAAGATGCATGCATATGGGAGGGAATGGATGTGTGTGTTGTGTGCATTTCAAATGTGCATAGAATGGCGTTGAGATGCAGAAGTGAAGGTCGCAGCGCGCATGTGATTGGGATGATGGCAAGCTTCCTTCTCCGTTAATGAAGACTTTTCTCTCGGGAGGATTGGCGAGAAGCGAGGAAAGCTTGCGTTGTGGGATTGCTTGGCTTTCTAGTATTTTGAAGCTGGATGGCTATGGCATGGCATGGGCTGGAGCCGCAGTGGACCATAAATCTATGATGTGCACTGTGCTGCTCTGATCCTGTGTTGTTCCTCTCTCTCTCTCTCTCTACTCGTCTGGCTCGCACGGCCTCAGTGCCGCCTCACAGACAGCCACTTGCGTTTCATGACCGCCATGCCCATAGCCTGCGGGCATATTCTCCGAGCAGCGCCAATTGCGAGCCTCAAATCCTCCTCCATGCCATAACCAGACTCTGCCAATTCCCACCTCATCCCTCTCCAACAACCCATAAAAAATTCCATCCACATCTCCCTCACTCCCTCATTGCCTCCCATCTCCTCATCCAAACGCCAGCGCCCAAACAATAATCAAAACATTCAAAAAAATCAGCGGTATCCTCATCAGTGTTCGTATACTCGTGATCAAATTTATGATTTTCGACTTGATTGATTGCGAGTGCGAGTCTCCTCCGAAAGCTGGTTCCGAGGTTTGTTGGGAGGAGCTCCATCCGATTCGTGCGAGGAAGCGGTCTTCGGAGAGCACTGCGACGGCGTTGAGGAGGAGGATGGAGACTGGAGGTCATTGTTAGAATGTGGGAGGGGAGGGGAGGGAGAGGGATGCGGACTTGCCTTGGAAGAGTCCGCCGAAGGAGAAGAGGAGGGTTGCCATTTTTCTGGTCAGGTGGGAGGGGATGGTGAGGAGAGTCGCTGTTGTGGACGTTCCGATTTGGGATTTGTGAGGTCGATGGGTTATGATTCGTGCAAGTTGTCGTTCTGCTGGAATGGATCGTGGTGAGGTCGCTCGCGAAGCCCACGTTGCCGTTCAACGGCTGATCCCTGAAGGCCGCGTCGCGTTGCCTTTCTGTGCTGTGCTTTGCTTCCACATCAACAACACTTTCTTCCAAATGAACATCAATGTCCTTGTCGAGCCAATTCACTTGGAGAGCTCTGCAGATTGACTTTCAAGGAAACCGAGATCGTGGTGAGAGGAGGAGGTGGTGGAAGATGTCCAAGTCAATAGGTAGGCAGGCATTCATTATTTCAGTCACGGCGTCAGCATTATTTTGACGGCTTATAGGAGACATTGCCCTTGGATTGCTCCTGCCAACAGCAGTCCTTCTACATTTGTTCTCCGCGCCTTATACAAAGGTCGAAGAATCTTTCAACATCCAGGCTACGCATGACATCCTCGCCACGGGCGTCCCTTTCTTCAATTCGACCGCAATTCTCGCTGCCAACTACGATCATGTCGACTTTCCTGGTTCTGTGCCTAGGACGTTCGTTGGCGCTCTCGTTTTAGCCGCACTATCAAATCCATTCAAAGCATACTTTTCTTCGCCCGCCTCGCTCCAACTTCTCGTCAGAGCGATTCTCGGCCTGGGAAATTCTGCTGCTCTCCTCCATTTGAAGGGTGCAGTCGACACTGCGTACGGAAAGAACGCTGGGAGATGGTACATCTTGCTCCAGGCCAGCCAATTTCATCTCATCTTTTATGCTTCGAGGACTCTGCCGAATATGTTCGCATTTGGCTTGACAACAGTAGCTTTGAGGAACTTGATTATGGTCAAGGCTGTGGCCTGGAAGACTCAACGAAGCTCGAAGCGTAGAAGGCTTGCGCTGTACCTTCTAACGTTTGCTGGCATCGTGTTCAGGTCGGAAATTGCTATACTACTTGCGATGGACACCCTCTACCTGATTTTTCAGCAACGCATCTCCATCACCGAAGAGATTATCCCTGCTGGCGTTGCTGGTCTGATCATTGGCTTGATGACGACTGTATCCATCGACTCGTTCTTCTGGCAACGCTTTCCACTTTGGCCCGAGTTTGTCGGTTTCTACTACAATACCATACTCGGCAAGGCCTCCGAATGGGGCACAAGTCCATTCCATTTCTACTTCTTGAATGCACTACCCCGACTCCTGCTTAACCCGGTCACTTATCTGATTTGCATCCCAGAATCACTGAAAGGCCCGATAAGCAAGGACATTCTGATACCACATGTCGCATTTATCGCTCTGTACAGCTTACTGCCGCATAAAGAGTGGAGATTCATTATTTATACCATACCGGCCTTCACCGCTGTGGCTGCAGGTGGCGCCGGATGGATCTGGACGCGCAGATCTAAGTCATATCTTTATCGTGCTTACAGCATCTTGCTGGTCATCTCCACACTAGCTTCATTTTCGTCAGCTATGGCCTGTTGTACGTCTCAAGCTTGAACTATCCCGGTGGAGATGCTTTGAAAAGACTGCATCAGGACGCGCGCATGGACTACCGAGATCCTGTTCGTGTATATATGGACAATCTTTCATGCCAGACCGGCGTGACAAGGTTTCAACAACTTCAGCCAACATGGCATTACGACAAAACAGAAGATGAAAGAACACTTCTCTATCCTCTGTTCTGGCAGCAATTTGACTATGTGATGACAGAAACCCCCGAGCGCATAATTGGCGCGTGGCATCCTGTTGGGATCATTGCGAGTTTTGCAGGTGTTTCTTTGCGGCCAGAGAACGGCCACGTCTTGCTGCCTTGGCCAGGATATACAGGAGAGGGTCCGGCTTCCGAAACAGTGCAAGCTTTGCAGGATTTCTACCAGGCGTTCGCAACTCGGATCATGAGGTTTACAAAAGGTTACTGGCCAGCTGTCAAGGTGCAACCACGAATTTACCTTCTCGAGCGAGAGCCTCCGCCCGCTGAGCATGCCGACTCAGATCGCGCATAATGACTTCCTTCTTGAATCAAGATAAGCTTAGTGGCATCCAACTAGGACAGTATCATTCATCACTGAACCTCGAGCGAAGTCGTGATTTTGGTTCGAGCGGCACCAACCAAAGTATCAACATTGCTTACCTTTCCGACCCCAATTTCTGGAAGGTCGATTCTG
This sequence comes from Pseudocercospora fijiensis CIRAD86, assembly GCF_000340215.1. Classification (NCBI taxonomy): domain Eukaryota; kingdom Fungi; phylum Ascomycota; class Dothideomycetes; order Mycosphaerellales; family Mycosphaerellaceae; genus Pseudocercospora; species Pseudocercospora fijiensis. The sequence goes on along the minus strand of NW_006921539.1, from coordinate 1,730,911 downwards.
CCAAGGCAACTCAATCGACCATGTCATGACTATCTCGAATTTGTTTCTGAGAAGAAGTACTCGAGAGCGCGGCTAGTCCTCCGCAGGATATCATCCTGGCGCGATGGTCACACATACACCTGGGCAGCACTCGGCGAAGAGACGAAAGAAATTCGAAATCAAGCTCACACCTGATTCCACCGTGCCGCAGATCCGCCTTCCAAAGTGCCAATGCTCCGGAAGACCGTTCCTGTCCCTATGCCTGACTTGCGGTCGGCGAACAGCAGTGACGGCACTGGTGAGCTCAGAACCAGAAGATGAGATATCCGACAGCGATGAAGAGTCTGTGGCCAGCGATTTGCCTGATATCATGTTATCACCAGCCACACAACGCGAAGCGGAGCAGCAACTTCCCCTGCAGAAAGTTATTTGCGAGGATACAATTCAAGCGCCCGGAACCTTCCCGTTCGAGCGACTTCCACAAGAGCTGAAGGATGCGGTATACGAACATTGCACCCTTGAGCACTTTTCACCACCAACCAAGCCGGTCCCTCCAATTTGGCAGCACACGCTTGGGAGAGGAAAATTTCCCATCTACTACCACTTGCGTCATGTCCCGTTTCCTGGTCTCCTCGGCGCGAACAAAAAGATTAGACATGATTACAAGAAGATAGCGGGACAACAAACTACGATAGTGTTCAACGACCACAATAATTTCAGATGGGCACCTCTTGAACTTTCGGGAGTACGCGCCAGACAACTTAGTGAAGTGCGGCACGCAGAGTTCAATTTCGACGGGATGTGTCGTTCTTCGCCATCTGGCTGCAAGGTCGTGAGCGATCTCGCCCATAGTCTTGCATGGATCAAGCGTACTGTCACGCAATTTTCTGGGCTGCAGACAGTCAGCATTCGACTCGGCATCTGGTGGTCCGAAAATTTACGCTACGACTACTCCTGGCCATCTTCGCCACACGATAATGCAATAACAGATGTTCTTGAGCAATTTACTGCCGTAGAGCATTTGGTCAAGATCGAGGTGTACCGCAAACCAGGACAGGATATCGATATGCATCTCACTCATGCAGAGATCGAAGCGGCCATGTGGGTAATGTGGGAGAAAGGCAGAGGGTTTTATCGTCCGTCGTTGGCACCTGGCGTGTACTGTAACAGCGAAGTCGAATTGCAGTGTAGAGGAATCAATTGTGAGCGGCCACATGTGCCTCTGCAGTAGAGTCGTCTATTGATTGCCGACTGCTACTCCGCGTTTGCTCTTGGCTGATGAACCTTTGCAAGCTCGAACGAACATCTTGAACACCAGCAGCAGACTCCAATCACAACACATAGACTACAACTTGCAACCTGTCTCGGCATGAAGCAAGGCTGTGCCGCTGCTCGTAGAGTTGGGGACCTCGTGCGCAATAGCAAAGATACAGGGTGAATCGTGAAGAATAGAGCAGCTGTTTTCGGGTACATGATGTCGTAGATTTGAGTATTCATCTGGCAAGAGTACACGTAACGTTATGAAGCAGAAGTCGGCATGGCAGGCGGCGCGGTGAAGGGCTGAGGCACGATTGGCAGACTTTGCCAAGGCGCTAGAATAAGCTAGGAGAGTGGCTTCTTTTCCTGCAAAAACCTTCACGCTTCTTCTTCAACACACAATCGAGAATTTACTGATCTGTCGTCGCGTCCAAATCGCTGTGCAGAATCAACAGCCCATCACAGAGCACACAGTCGCAAACTCCCTGCTCACTACTCATCAGGTGCACGAGAACTGTTGACCGACTACCCACGCCGCACGGTAAGCTCAAGACTTCTCCCTTCAATCTCCGCCCCTCACAAAATGATGAATCTTCATTACATCTTTCTGGTACCTCTTAGATGCATGGACGCGCAAGTGTCCAGATGACTTCAAATGGACTTCTGACATCTTTGTTCTTTCTTCGGCTCTGCGACCTGTTCACATGACGAGATGGGAGCACTTCGAGCTGACTCCGGTTCTAGCAGGTATTTATTTATATACGGTGTTCTGCTCGGCCTTCGGCATACAAATCGCCACGGGGGACCATATTTGTTAACTTTGATTCAAGCTTGCAGGACCAGGCCTGCTTGCCTGGATCAGGCTGGATGTGCCGTTTGTTGATGCTGATGCAGTCGAGCATTCCTCGCTGTTCTACCTAATGTGAAAAACCGCGATATCCTAGCGTCGAATGCACACGCCAACACGGCACACTCGCTCTAACTACAGCATGATAAGCGGATCGTCCAGACTTGAGAGTCCTCATCTCCAGGCCGCGCGGCGAATCACAACAATATTGCAGAGAAGTACGTGTGCAATTATCGTGTGGTGTGGTGTTTTCGGGACCATGCCGACTACTGAACCGATCAGACGCGCTTTTGCGTGCTAGTTACGAGATCGGCCTGTCCAGCAGTCGAGGCCAGCAGAGATGCATTGGGAGGGTAGACGTCCACATTCCACGCTGTGGCTCGGCCATCACATTCGAATACAACTTCATGCGGTGACCAGTCAGGCGGCTAGGCTGCCTAGCGATAGCACATGTCATATTCTATAGTGACAGGCAATACATAGGCAGTGCCCACTCGACAGCGTAATAATCGCATTGGACCACACGCATCCAGACTGCATTTTCGTCGTCGGCGACCCTTCTTCCAGCCCGCCAGAACTTCGCGCCGCGCCGCCGTCTGGTGTCGCAGCCGCAAATTAGATGTGGAGACGGCACCCGCTTTCATCCAATAAGCGCCCAGACAGGGAAGGTGCCCGTCCCTCGATCCTTCCCAATCATAACGGCTCGGGCGCCCGTTTCATATACTCCTGAGTCCTATTCTTGCTCTCCCTCGCATCCGTCGGCCACAGTTAGTTATTGTTGTACGTTGCTCGTGAGCGACACTCACATTCATTCACAAGCATCTCACCCAAAGTCGCTCATTATCCCACGCATCGCGCAGCGCGTCGCTCGCTCCACCAGCTGTTCGTTGCCCACGTAAACAAACGCGACATCAACAATAGCCACCGCAACGACAAACCCCGACAATCAGAACAGAACGAACGCAGCGCGCCGAACGAACACAGGCCTCTCCACGTGCAACCTCTGGAAGGTCTCACCTCGACACGCAAACTACCTTACGCAAGTGCCACGAGACAAACGCCCAGCATGAAGTATCTCTACAGCGCCGCGGCGCTGTTCGCCGCATCCGTGTCCGCAGATTTATGCGCCCACGGCAGCACAGATGTTAATGGCAACTGGTACTGCCAGGAGGTCAAGGCTATCACCTACTCCGGCGTTGGCGGATCGGGCTCGTACAACAAGGTCACCTCCATGGGCTCCAGCGGATCATGTAGCAGCACCCCATACGGCTACTCTGGCAGCATGGCGCCCCTGGATGAGGAGGTCTCGATGCACTTCCGCGGTCCACTGCGCCTCAAGCAGTTCGCATTCTATGCTCCAGGCTCTTCTTCCACCAAGATGGTCAAGGCAAGGAGCGCAAGGCCTAGCTCTCGTGAGCGCCGCAGCGCACTTGGTCATGGTCACGCTCACGCCCATGCACACCTGCACGACAAGCGTGAGGCTGATCCAGACGCTGCTGTTGGTGACCTTGTCACTGATGTCATCGACGGCAAGACCGTGCACTGGCTCAACACCTACGATGGAGGTGCCTCTAGCGCACCCGCCAGCGCTCAGTCTTACGGCTCGGGCAGGTCCAGCAGCAGTGCCTCGACTTCGGGCTCAGCGGCCAGCTCTTACTCTTCATCTGACGACACCATCAGCGGCTCTGGCTGGACTCGCCAGGGCTACTACAACGCTCAGGACCAGACTTCTGAGGGCATTGTCTTCCTCAACCACGAAGGTGGCTCAGGCTCTGGTGTTTTCGACATGACCTACGGTAACTCGCTCTCTTACGCCAGTACTGATGGCTGCTCTGGTGCCTCGTCCCCACAGATCCTCAAGGACTGCCAGCTCAAGTCTGACACCGAGGTTGTCATCATGACCGACAAGAAGTGTTCTGGTGACAGCTGCGGCTTCGTTCGCCCAGGCACTGTCGCATACCACGGCTTCAACGGCCCAAGCAAGGCTTTCTTCTTCGAGTTCAGCATGCCAGATGATGGTACCACTGCTGCCAGCATCTACGACCCAACCAACATGCCAGCCATCTGGATGCTCAACGCTCAAATCCCACGCACTCTCCAGTACGGTAAAGCTGACTGCTCTTGCTGGACCTCCGGCTGCGGTGAATTCGACATCTTCGAGGTCCTCGCTGCTGGTGACAAGCGCTGCAAGTCTACTCTGCACGGCAACATTGCTGGTGGTGACAGCGACTACTTCGCTCGCCCAGTCGATAAAACCATCAAGGCCGCTCTCCTTCTGTACAAGGACAACATCCACATTAAGATTCTTGATGACAGCACCCAATTTGGCAAGACCATGGATGACACCTTCCTTGACAACATGATGAAGGACACCATGACTGACAGCTTGGAGAGGCTTGTCTCGCATTTCGCGCTCAGCAAGAGCTCTTAAAGGCAGCACGAGTCTGCAGTGATTCTATCCCAACAGTATAGGGTAGCAGCAGGGAGTTTTCGGCGTTGAAATTGAATTCCTGGCCACGGCCTGCTTTTGCGAGCTGGAAATATGCTGGTCAGGTTGTCTTGCATTGGAGAGGTTGTCGCGCCGAGGGGGTGTGATTCGGACTCGACCGCGCCTGTACATAAGCTAGATGACAAGCCGTGCTGAAGCCGCAGACTCTCGAGGGTGCCTACGATGTCAGTATGTTAGAGGTACGAGCCTCGGCGGAAGTGCGTGATGAGTACACAGAGAGGCTGGTGGTACAGAGTACAATTCTGTTATTCGCATGAAGCCATGCATCCTCATCGTTTCCCATTTTACCCACATGTTCGCAATCATGTCTTTTGAATGTGCCTTCTAGTCATTCTAGCCATGGATGTCAGCGGAGCCATGCACTCTCGTGGCATAGATTCCTGCTCGTGCAGGGTGTGGTGTGGTGTGGCGTGGCGTGGCAGGTAGTACCAGGAAGAAGGATACGGTCAGGAAGAGCAATACCTCGGCTTATTTCTTGGCGGCTGCAAAAAGCGATCGCAGACGGAATGTTATCCTCATTGTTACTCGCAACTTTCCCCGAACTTCTCAACTTTGGCACTCTCGGTACACTTCTCTTACATTCACCACTCCCTACCTTCTCCAGTCCCACGCATTCAGCGCATTTGCCTGTGGAGTGTGTGGTTTCTACACCGAGGCACCCTTGTCCGCGATTCTCGGTTCATCGGCGAGCTTATCGACTCCGCACGACGACATCGCGAGAGATGCTTTGCGCGCGAGCAGCATAGGCAGCCAGCGGAGGCCAGCGTACATACGCTGAGAGAGCCTCGTCGCAAGCGTCGAGCACAATGTCTGCCGGCTCACCTCCCAAGCCGTGGGAGAGAGCGGCAGCCGGCAGCGGATCCGGTATGTTTTCAGCACCTCGGCGACGGCGACGAGATGAAATGGCTGACAAGGCTGTAGCGGCAGTGCCCACGTTGACCACAACGACTGCCACCGCAGCGACGCCGACTGCAAATGGAGCACCGACTCTACCGGCCAGAACAGATGCGCTGAACGCCGTCGCAACACGGACGGCCACGAATTACAGTAGTCCTTACAACCGGACATCGCCGTATTCCTCACCATATGGGTACGGCGGAATGAGCGGCATGAGTTCTTACAGCTCTCCTTACAATCGATTCGGCGGCATGGGAGGAATGTACGGAGGTGGCATGTACGGCGGGGGGTATGGCGGTATGGGTGGAATGTACGGCGGAGGAATGTACGGACAGCAGGGCATGCAGATCGGTCCAGACGGGCAGCCGACGAGCCTGACGCAGAGCTTTAGTAACAGCACGCAGGCGACGTTTCAAATGATTGAGAGCATAGTGGGCGCTTTCGCTGGATTTTCGCAGATGCTGGAGAGCACGTACATGGCGACACACTCGTCATTCTTTGCGATGGTCAGTGTCGCGGAGCAGTTTGGAAACCTCAAGCAGACACTAGGCTCGATTCTGGGCATTTTCACAGTCATGAGATGGATCCGAACGGCTATCGCGAAACTCACGGGACGACCGCCTCCAGCAAATTCGAAGGAATTGACGGCTGCGAATTTTGCTGCTTTCACTGGCAAGGCTGGTGCAGATGGTGCTCCTGGACAGCCAAAGCCAAGCAGAAAACCATTCATCTTTTTCATTGCCGCCGTGGTGGGTCTGCCGTGGCTCATGGGTAAACTCATAAGAGCAATGGCAGCGTCGCAAGAAGCAGAGCAGCAGCGTCAACTTGCGAACGCACCATACGGTCCAGATGGCCAGCAACAACCTCTGGACCCATCGAAGCTCGACTTTTGCCGAGCCATCTACGACTATCCACAACCGGGCCAGCAGTTCCAGGAAGGTGTTGATTTAGCCGTGAAGAAGGGCGATCTCGTCGCCGTACTTTCCAAAACAGATCCAATGGGCCAGCCATCCGAATGGTGGCGATGCCGAGCGCGAGACGGAGGTGTCGGATACATTCCATCACCATTCCTGGAGACCATTCAGCGAAGACCACAAGCGCAGATTGCGGCGAAGCCCAACGCAAGTGCGCCAGGCAGCGAAGCCAACTCAAGACTCAACACCATGACCACAGATCCGCAAAGTCGTGCAAACAGCATGAAGATCACGGATAAAGAGAAGGCAGAGGTCAAGAAGGCGCCAAAACACCTTCCACCGGCGATCAGAGGCAAGGCTGGAGATATTCCACTTGAGAGCTTTCAGCGGGGAGCGTTCAATTCTTGAGCGACAATGACATTCCAGCCATGTGTATAGCAACTTTCTCAGGACTTTTGCGAGGCGTTGGAGGCGTTCCTAAATACTGTAGATAAGCCGACGGCTCACGCGGGACATTGTTATCGTGAGTATTCAGAACCTTTTGAGGTAGTGCAGAAAAAGCACTTTCAAGTTTCAAGCCATCGCTTCATGCATGATGCGCATTTGTCTCGATATCTGCTCAAGACCACCGCGCTCTCATTCGGACCGCTAATCCTCACTCGGAACGCAAATACAAACCCAAGCTAATTCATCACCTCAACCGTCGGAAGCGCAGCAAACATCGCCGCCCCTCCATGCTGCAAATGCACCCAACTCTCCGTATCCTTTTGCTTCTGCTTGTAATTCATGACATCCTCACATCGATGCGGCGTCCCCACCGTCTCCCCACAAATGCACGTCCAAGCTCGAAGAGAATTGGTTCTGAGAGTGAGTGTCAATTTCACTTTCCTTCACTAAGCAACATCCCTAAACATCAGCAAATGCAATAAGGAGAGGGAGGGGGTCGGTGGAACGAACTTACGTCAACTTTCCCACCAACGCCTCTTTAAACTCCTTCACCATAGTTTCCGGCCACGGCTTCGTAGCTTTAGCATCTTTCTTACTGTCGTCTTTGAGGAGGAAGGCGTTCTTGTGGAATGACAGGACATCTACGGCTTTCGTCTTATCCTTGTCTTCGCGGCGGTTTACGACGGCTTGCAGGAATTTGTAGCCGTCGTTCCAGAATGCTTTGGCGGCTTTTATTGGGTCTCCTTCGGCGAAAACTCCGGTTTCGAAGTGCAGGCGAGTGAGGGTTGTGACTTCGCTGAGGTAGTGGAGGGCGTTGCGCGCGGAGGTTTTTTGGTAGGTTTTTATCTCGATGTTGGTGACGGTGTTGCGGAGATGGCTGTTGGCCATGAAGAAGTCGACGGTTGTTTGGGTTGTGTCGAAGCGGAGGGGGCGGGCGTTGAAGATTTGGAGGGCTTCCTTGTGGACCTGTGAGGGGTTAATGGGTTTGGTGTGGTGTGGTGAGCGAAAGGGTGGGACTCACTTGTTTGCTAACTGCTAGCAAGGCCACGCGCTGCTTGGAGCCATCGGCAAAGGCTTTGGCGAATGGCTCTTTAGTCGTTTGGCGCTTGCCGTCGATGATGATGGAGCCGTTGACGAGGGCTTTGGCGGCGAAATAGTAGCGGTAAACCAGATTGCGTGCCTCGACGGAAATACTCATGAAGTCAAATGGCTTGGCTGGGCGTACGATGATTGCTTGATGACCAGCGTACTCACCATCGGTGAGCATGACCTATAAGACATAAAGTTAGCATTCGATGATTCGATGGCTATGGACAACTTAATCAACCAACTCACCGACTTCTCGAGTGTGAACGCATTTTCTGCGGTCAGTTTGAGAATCTTGCCATACGGAATGCCTTTTGTGCGTAGTATGGCTTGTGGGTTGTTACCCTCGTAGCTGACGTCGATGGGTACCAGAGGTCCAGCTGTGTCCTTGGGGAGCGATTTGAATTCGACACTCTGACTAGTGGCGCGCTTCGTTGGGGTCTTCGTTGGGGTCTTGCTGGGAGTAGCCGTCTCAGCCTTCGCCTTGGGCTTTTCCGGCGTGGCTGGAGGCTTGTCCTCCGCCTTTGCCTTCTATGCAGCGTAAGTAGGTGAAGCAAGGGCAGATGTTATGCATACGTACGGTTGAACCTTTTGGCGGCATCTTCAACGTTCTGCCTTCCTTGGATCTGCGACCGAATTGTTGTTCAGTGGCAGAGCGGTTGCGGTTGGTCGATGTTGTGAAGTGGTGTTGACCGTTGCAACAAGTGCAAGTCGGAAGGATGGATATCCACTGAAGACAAACGTAGCGGACAAGCTCACTTACACGCTAAATGACAGAAGCAAGAAAGAAACGGCACGTGCAACTCACTGCAGTCAGGCATGCGGTTCGAAGTGAGTCTGATTGCATGGCCATTGGCTGATTGTTGTCCATTGGTGGGGGGTCAGATTGTAGCCTATCGATACTCATGCAGGGCCGTTGAGGTGAAATCATGCTTGATGGAACATCAGAAAAGATGTTTCTAGATCACTCAGAGCAAGTCAAAGCATGGGACATCGAAGTGGTTCTGAGCTTTCGTACCTGAGCCAAGGCTGGTCGGATGCGGCGCCTGTCTTCGCACCAGCATGTGACATTGCTATAAGCACCGAAGATTGATGGCGATGGCAGCTGTATGTGTGCTCTGATGAGTAAGAAGAGATGGTCCATGATTGTTCTTGCTGAGCACTTGGAGCGGTGCAGGTGGCACATCATCATATATGGACCGTGGCCTATAGCTCTCTTTCTTGCTCTCGTCCACAAGCTCCGTGGCAGCGTTTTCGAAGAATTGTCGATGCAGATATGAAGTGGTGAGGTGATGTGAACCCTGCATGCCAAGACTTCGAGACGCGCTTCTCGAAGAAGTCGCGACTCCAACTCCAACGGTGCAGCTCTCGTTTTCAAACACCATTAATCATTCTGTTCTATCACACGCTCACACATCATGGCGGACACAAATCGTACCAATGGCATTAGTGCTGATGTTGAGATGAAAGAGGAAGTCCCAGCAGAAGTAGGAAACTTGGACTTGTCCCCGTAACCTCCAGCTAACATGTCCAGACCTCCCTCAGCAACATCCAGCAAGCAGATCCCACAGACCCAAACCCTCCGCCTCAGGTCTCCGTCAACCCAACAGCACTCTCCCAGCCTGAGCATCTCTCCTCGATCGCTCCAGCAGTTGCTACGCCTCCAGCAGGCTCGAGCGCGAACAGACCCGGTTCTATGCCACCGCAGCCATCAGCTCGACCTGAGAAACCCGTAGCACACGGAGGCCCGACTAGGCAGTACCTGAACTCACACGTTACCCCGCATCTACTCGAAGCTATGAAATACTTGGCAGTGTACGAGCCTGAAAAGCCATTACTGTGGCTGTCAGATTTTCTCCGCGATCGAAGCAAGGAGATCGAAGGCTAGGGAGTTTTCAAGAACTGGTACAATTCATGGATTTGGCATAGCGACGGAGTTGACGGAGAGGGTTATGGATGGGATTGAACGGGCGCCACTGATTCTGGGAAGATACCCACGTGTTCATGATAACAGTTCGAAGCCTAAAGCAGGTTACTGCTCAGGTCAGATCCAGTCTGGACCTTTAGCGACTTCGGAAATTACTCGTTTTCACGCGGACAATGCCTTGTCGCTGGAAATTTAACAAAGAGTTCTCCAACAATGCTCTTTGTATTCACAAAGCTTGGGTGCGCCTCTGTTGTGAAGAATCGCCCTCTTCCACATAGTTAAGACACGGCGTCCCTCGGGCTCGACTCCACACTCCATCTACTCGGAAACTTTTTCTTCTGCAAAACATCGCTTTCCTGGTGAAAGCGTAGACTTGCATCAGACAGCTAAGTAGACTTGCCACAGAGTCTACACCAAATTGCATCTACCATCACTGCTTCGGACGACAAGCTCACTATCCTATCAATCACAATGGAAGAGATACGCGCTAAGACAATTCAGGCAGGAATCGAACGAATGATGTTGGACCGCGAGCGTTTCCGTGCTCAGAATGACATGGCCTTCGAACGATTCTGGGACCAGCGACTCAACGAGCTCAGGGGAATCGGCATGCCAGAGAACCACCCACAGTTCCAGGTGGTGATGAAAGAAGAACGTGCTGCATTTCCACGGTGGCAAGCTGCTAAGAAACGAAGAGACGAGCTCTCCGCAGCATTGAAGGCTAAAGACGATGAGCTCGACAGACTCGAAGCTGAAGCTGTGACGCTTGAAAAGGACCTCCGTCAGGAGCAGGAGCGCAAGCACTATCACTCGAAAAGATCCTTCCACTACACTGACATCCCGTACAGGTCGCGTGGTGGATCTCAGTCCGAGAATGACTACGGCTATGGCTCACGTGGACCATCTCAGACAGACAGGTCTCGAAAGCGTGGCGAACAGCGTCCTCTCCCACGACAGCAGAGCTCATACGAGCAAAAGTCTCGCCAAGACCAGTCGCGTGCTAATCCAAGCAGAGCGTCCGAACCTCAACCGTCTCGCAACTCGCCCCAGACTTACGCCTCCCAAGTCGAAGCTTGGTACAACTACACCGTTGCCGTATTGTCGAATGACAATCGTGCCAACCTCAAATATTTCCCGACTCCGCCCCCAGCACCATGCAAAACCAACGAATGCACCATCCAAGACAATCTCGCACCGGGCGTCTGTAGCTGCGCCATTCGATCTGCATTTCAAGCTGCGCCTATCACTACTGGGTATAAGAAGGAAGCCACTCGTTGGCATCCAGACAAGTTCTCTTGCTGTTCCGAAGCATTTCGAGAGCAATTGAAGCGACATGCTACTATGGTTTTCAAGGTTGTAAAGGATATGTAAGAGGTAAGTCCTGCTTTTGAACAAGCCCCGTTTTCAGAACTGACGGTAGGTATGAGCGGTCGTGCTGGTTTCCTAGAGCGCCACTTGTTAGTACAAAAATATCATCTTTCGATCCATTCTCATTTACCCTTTCCTCACGTTTCTATAGACCAATTATTGCATTTCTGCTGAGTCGCACTGAGATTAGCTCGCGATGAGGGCAAGCAAGTCTTCTCAATGAGACATACCTAGGCCATCAAGCACTCCTAATGAATGACCTCATGGGGAAGCGGCAATAGCACGGCATCAAACCTGGAACAGAAGAGAGTTCCTCGACGATACCCTGCATCCTGGCCAATCATTCGATCCCGAGAAGAGTGCTGTTGTTCCATTCGCTCAGTCAGCGATAGCATCCTACCACCAAAAACTCGCATATTTCCAATGAGAACCCTCATGGCAAACACTTTGGATATGGCTTGTCGTTGTGCCTGACGAATTGAATTTCGAACGCAGGGATTATCAAGAGCCTCACGTAAGTCTGAAGGATGATCAAGGTGAATGAGCGTGCTGACGCTGGGCATCAAAATTTTGTCCGCTCGACTGCTGAAGCAGTTGTACGGGAATCGCTCCATCTGAGGACATCTTTAGAAGCCTGGCTGTTTTGTTGAAGTTTGGTAGGTAGTGCAACAATTTAAGGGTTTATCTGCGCACGAGTCACTTCGATTGGGAGGCCTTATCACGATATAGGGCTCAATCGCCTTCAACTCATGTTGCACTTGCCCAACTGCAGTCTACCGCTGCGAATGATCAAGTGTCGTAACGCAGGAACAGCGCTTGCAAGATTCTTGGGTGACTGCCATCAACTAGGCAGTATTAGGCTCAATGGCTCTGAGGACGTTGCTAAGCTCATCGGTAAGACAAAGAAACTCTGAACCCGCAATGAGTCGACCACGTTGCTCATGTCGATCAGCAGCAAACCACGCGGCTTGCTACAAAGATCCTTCTTTTGCAACCCTTTCATCGGTGGATTTTCATGCCACATCAATTAGCGCATGGTACGCTGGTGCCAGAAATCGATGAGATGGTATTTAATGTTGGTATATGATTGTTTAATCCAATCGCACCGTTTCCTGGGTACAGTACATTCCTACAGTACAGCTTTGAATCCTTTGAAATAATCCTTTGAAGCGTGGCACACAGCCCGCTGGCATTTCTCATCAGCGCGCATGTATTACCATATATGTCGATCAAATGTCACAATGATACGTGAGGCGTTTGATGCGTTTTGAGCTGAGTTGAGGGTGGCAGCGAATAGCGAACAGTGAGCAGTTCTGTCTGACGATGTTGCTTTGCGCCAGCTTTTGAGCTGAGGGTTCTGTACGACTGACGGTGATATTCGGTGGGATTTGCACGTTTGACAGGATGCGACCCGTGGCGTGGGTCGCTGGCGTGTTCTATTGATCAAGGGCTGGGTTGATTGCAAGAAAGGCTTGGATATAGCAGAAGATGTCCTTTCTTCCTGTACCCTTTCAACTGATGTCTCTTCATCGATACGTTAGTGCGTTCAAAACATCAAGATGAGTTTTTGTGTACCACTGCCACCATCCTACGGCCGGTCATACTCATCCCTGTATTCGTTCCAACCTTTCACATCGAAAAAGATGTCAAGAAAGTCGAGGCCAAACTCAACCGACACCATGTCGCCAAGCAGGAAGTCACCCTGTATGTCTTCCACTGAGAGACAATCCTCAGATGTCGCTTCTTCGATACGAACAAGCAGTCCATTCGACTCAAAGCCATCTCTAAAAACGACCAAAACCAAGACCTCCTCAACCTCGCGGAAATCTACCCGCAGCTGGATCAAACGCATATTCTCCTCATCACCAGAAGACATCGACGACGAGGACCCGCGCGCCAAGGACAAGGAGAGGAATTCCATGTGGCGAAGCATGAGTCTGGGGTATGCTCACTACGCACCGCCGCCCTTTGCATAAGGTAACGTAGCTGATGGTCCAGATATGCAAACGTCGGGCTATACGCTGACGTGGGAGAAGTTACAGGAAGGTGAATATTGCATTCCTTCTGCATGGCTTATCGCTGTCGTTTCCGCATAATGGATATCCTTACTGAAGCTAGGTGTTCTGCCGTAGGGCTATGAGTTATGGCGGACCATGGTGAGATGGATCTGGAGATGAAGTAGGGTTGACGAGAGAGGCTGATTTTCGTTGTGAAGGTCGAATCCTAAGCCTTCACCATGGATGGGTGGATTCTGAGGGTTCGTCGCCTTCGGAGTCTGGGGTTGGAATTCTGATGATCGGTTCCTAGTCGGCAATGATACCCAGAATGCAGATACAATGGGTTTATATTAGGCAATCTCGATGCTGCATTTGCCAAATCCCTGTAGGGCTGAGGTCGCATGCGCGCGACTGCTCTTGAGTTGGGACCACCACTAGATGTTCACGGCGCATCTTACATGCAACTGTCGAAGTCCATGATGGACGTGCTCAAACCTGATCATATTGTCGACCGGGTCTACAGTGCCCTCACACCGTCTTGCTTATCGCAGAGCCGTTGTTTCTTGGCCAAGAGGACAGCCTAGGCTTCGTCATCAGTAGAAAGGCTAGACGAAAATGCTTGGAGCGGGATGTTGGGAGCTCCCAGACGTCGTAGGTAAAACGAGAGCATTCTGCCTATATCTTCGTTATGGCCCTTGCCGGTGCAACAATGATCCATCATCCGTGGAGCCAGCCAACAGCGGACAGCACGACGGTGGAGCGTAGGCAGACCAACATGCATAACGTTGCCTAGCACGGGCCCTACAATAACTGCAGAGCAGTAAGAATAGCCTAGCTCTAGATACCTTAGGCTATTACTCTAGGCACCTGAAAATGGTCTACATCGTCTCCAGTATACCAGAGTAAACACAGATCGCACGAGAAAGTCTGGGCGAACCTTTGCAGCGGGTTGGCAATCGAAGAGGCTCATCGAAGGGATTGCTCTTGACAGCGCCTTCTCGCCTCCAGAGTGACAGAGTCCAGACCATCAGGCCTTGCGGGGACATAGCAGCCACCTGTTAACATTGCAAAGTTATTATCTCATTTAATTCGCTCGGTAAGACGGAAGCGCATGGAATGTTTCCAGCAGTTGGTTCCTAAGATGGTCGCCTTTATTATTCTCACTTTCCCATCGCGAAAGTCGCTGTCGCCTTGTGCAAAGAAAGTAGCAAGCAACGCAAGTAGGAGGGCTGGCGACATGCCCCTACAACCATGGCGTCGGTACTTTGAGCCGTTCCACTAAGGAGCAGAATCGAGGTGATGGTCAAGCAGCTCGAGGTGTGTGCCACCAGTCAAGTCGAGACTGTCGAGTTTGAAGTTTGAAACACGAAGTCCTGGTGGACTTTGGGAGAGACAGCCTTGTAATTTGCTGTATCCAGGATCTGATCGAGATGTGGAAGCTTCGCTTAAGTAGTCGCCTCCCCCTCGCCCCTGCTCGGGGATTTGAACTATACGTAAAATCGCACTTTCTTAGTAGGCTGTACGTAAAACTCAACGACAGCAATGTTATAGAGTATATACAATAGGAAACTAAATATAGGTACGATAAGGGATAAGAAACAGTAGATTTCTAATATACTAGCGACTAAATTATAACTATAGGACCTTAATCTAGCCTCTTAGCAAACCTCGAGTCTACTATATAATTAATTACTTTATATATCGGCCTATATATCTATTATATAACTACTACCTTTTCTTATTAAGTAAATAGCTAACTACTATATCTACTATCTACTTCTACCTCTTCTAGCTTAATAGAGTTATTCTTACTACTAGCGACCGCGCCTCTATAATAGTTAGATTTCTTAGGAACGCTATAGCCTATAGAAATAGCGCTTGCTTTATATAGACTCGTAGTAGCGACGAGGAGGTACTAGATAGGGCTAAATTATTATATAGATAGTATTTCTATCTAGTAGCGCCTTATCTTATTATAGCTAGTCTAGTCGAGTATTAGGCTCTTACGCAAATAGGCTATTTAGCTATCGCTTTAGCTTAGTAGTCTATACTATAATATTACCTTCGTTATAGGCTTATAGCCGTAGATATAACTTAGTAATAGTAGTATTCTTAGCGGACTCTAGCTATAAGTAACTATACTGCTATTAGATATATTAGTACTACGCCTATAATTGCTAAGAATAGTCGTATATAGATTACTAGTCTTCTTTAGGATATTATTATTACTACTATTATTGTTTAGCTTTAGGCGCTCCGCTAAAGCTTTCTCTATACCTAATATAGTTAGTATCGATACCTAAGGATATAGAATTACGTAGAAGAATCTATAGCACTCGGAGCGCCTAAAAGGAGGCCTCGCTACTTCCCCGAGCCCTAGCTACCCGCCCGAGCCCTAGTAATATAGTAGATTATAGAATCCGCTATTCCTAACAAAATCGCGTAGGGAAGCGATTTCCGGATCCCTATAACTACTACCGACCGGGCAACTACTTCTATACTGCTACTAGCTATAAAGCTAAAGTTTATTAGCAAATTAGTAGTATAGCAAAATTTAAGGTGTTATTAGTTGCTATCTACTTAGGTCTAAGCGGATTACGACCTACAGCCTTGTAACTACGTAATGCTATATATACTAGCTTATATTAGTCCCTTATTTGCTAACTAGCCTACTACTATATATAATACTACTACTAAGTGAACTAATAGTACCATTATTATAGCACCTAGTAGTAAAGTAGCCGTACTATTAGCTATATAAGCGACTATTGTTATTGTTATTGCTACTAGTACTAGTAGTGTTGCTAAGCAGCCTATCGTTATTGCTATTTAAACAATGCCGCCTACTGTCGGCTATATTTAATCTATTACTAAGTGCGCTATTCTTTATGCGCTCGAAGGTTATTAACCTCTTACTATAGACAGTCTAGCTTAGAAGGAGGTTGTAGTTTAACTAGAAGTGCTTCTTACTATAGATTATAATAGTTAAAGCCTATAGGGTAATAGGCAGGTCTATAGGTACGGTTAGCCTTCTAGTAAGGGTATAACTAAGTACGGCATTAGCTCTTAACGCACTTATAGTAAGCAATAGTAGTCCTTAACTAAGTAAGAGATACGCCTAGCTCTAATATAAAGTCTACGGTCCTTGCTATTGCTGTCTTCTGCTTCTTAGCTACTACTATCTTATTTAAGTCGTCTAGTTCTCGAGCCGTTACTATACGCTTTGTTATATACAACGTCGCTCCGCTAGTAAGAGGTTTGCGGTTGCTATAGATTACTTATAGCTCTCGAATACGATACGAGTCGAGGAGCCGTACCTTTCGGAAGTCGACAAACTAGTAAGCGTAGAAGTAAGAAGGCAATAGCACTACGCGGCTATCCTCTATCTCTAAAAGCTTTATAATATCGTAAAGATATAGATAGCTATAAGTCTTAGATAGGTAGTCGTTGCAGCGGCACTATAGACAAGAATACGAGTAAGCCAAGTGCTTAATCTCGTTGCTATTAGCATTAACTATAGCCTTTAAAAGCGAGTTAGTACGCGAGTATAGAGCCTATACTTCGAGAAGGCAATAGTCGCTAATAACTCGAGTAATAGAAGACTAGAATAGACCGATTAAGGCCTTAGAACAGCGCTTTAGGTTATTAGCGAGTATAGCACGGCAGCGGTCGTAGCCTTAGTACTACTAGTTAAGAAGCGACTCGAAGAGGGTAAAGATATCGTATCGACTGCTATAGTTTAACTACTCCTTAATCCGACCGTAGGTTGCCTCGACTCGTAACGTTGTTTTATAGCTAAAGTGCATTACTTAGTTAGTCTAGAAGTAGACAATCCTCTCCTTATAATACTACTAGTTGTTATTTAGATAGGACTTAAACTATAGAAACACGTTGTCTAGCTTATAAGCCTTATCGTTAAATTCTTCCTCGGTCTAACTCTAGACTATATAAGTAAACAGCTTTATAAACTAAGTAGTCCTTGGACTGTTGGTCTACGAGCTATCGTTAGCCTTTACCTATACAAAGTCGCCTCGTTCTTTACGCACTCGAGTTAATATATCTTATTATAGGTACTAGTCGCAGACGATATTCTTAGATTCTAGATATACCTCGTTAATAGCTAATATAAGAGCCGCTTTACGGTTAGTGCTAAAGACAATAGGTAGTAGACAACTATGCTTCTCGAAGCTATTCCGGATAGACTATAATAGCTATATAAAGGCCGCTTTGTTAGGCTTCGGTTTAATAAGCCTAATACCGAGTTTAATCGTATTATTTATCGGTCTAGCGGCTATAATATCTAGCAACTCGAGGTTGTATAGATTAGTACTATAAGTCGTGTCTAAATAGATAATATATAGCGTATCCTTATAGGCAGAGAGCGACTATAGATAGAGGGCAACTATTAACCGAATTGCACTATTCTTAGGATTAGTTGTTATCTCGTAGAAGATTGAATTCTCGTCTAATAACTTTACTATTCTCTCGGCCTAGTTTAACTCTCTTCGCGCGATAGTATTACGGTTAAAAGCAATATTATATATATCGTATAGATTTAGAATAACTCCCTACCCTCGGAAATAGGCTAGAATCTTCGAGGTTAGCATTCGTAACTACTATAATCGCTCTAGTTGCTTAAGGAATTACTAAGACCTCGTACGGACACGCATATTAGTTAATAAGACAACGTCGTTAGGTCTATAGTTATACTAGCAATATAGATCTTTAGAAGAATAGCGAATATACTACTAACTCTCTAGCTTACGAGAGTTAACCGCAACGGCGTATGTTAGGGCTAAAGAGGCTATACGTAATTGGTATATAACTAGACCGAGTAAAGCTAGGGTCTTAGTGCCTTAGGCAGGGCTTAGCGCTTAGCAATAGGCTAACTCTCCTACCTTCCTCCCTCTCCTCCTAGAGCCTTATCGAATACTACCTATACCTACTACTACCCTATCTACCTACTAATATAACCCTTCTTATACAGTATTCGATCTACCCTTTAAGGGCAGTAGCTAGATAGTCCTTATTTTAAGCTTTTAGCGGTATAGCTACGAAAACTATCGATTTAACTATATTATGCCTAAAGAACGGGACCTATACGTACTAGTCTATTAAAACAACTGTACTAATTATCAAGCAAGGCCTTCTATACGGCCTATTATACCGAGTCAATCGTACTAGACCGATATCTACTAATTCCGCTATATCCGTATCTTAGGGGCTAATAATATATTATTAGTATTACCCCCTATTATAATAGCCGGCTTATTATAAAGCAACAACAACCGCGGCGCCGCTAGCAGCGCTAGTAATAACAACTCTAGTAGCATAGTGCCTACTAAAGTGCCCGCTAAAGAGCCTACCGGAGGGCCTACTAAAGAACCTATAATTCTAGGTAACAATCTAGAATTACCTATCGACGATATTCTTAATAACATTGTTAATCGTCGATATAGCTAACTAGCCTTTAGTCCTTAACTAGTAGGGAGACTTTAAGAAGCTACCTAAAACAGGCTTACTGCCCTACGCTAAGAATAATAGCTAAAGGACGACCTCCTCGAACTTCGCCGCCTTTAGGAAGCTCCGATAACTAAACCTATAGTAGGACCTTCTTTATTATCTATTTAGAAGAGGAAGGATGCTAAGCTTAAGGACTATACTGTGTTTAACGGCTCTAGTCGCAAGCAATACAATAATTATATACGTAATTGTAAGCTTAACTAGCGAAATATACTAAGGGCTCTTCTAGACGACTATTTACTAGTTGTCTACGCTATATAGTATATTAATAGCGACCTAAAGCGTATATAGGATAATTATTTCGACTCCCTTAATAACTAGACTGCTATTTAGTAGCAAACCTACAAAACTATTATACTAGACACCCTTAGAAACCCTATACTAAGGCAATAATATACTTAGGACCTGTATCTTCGAGCTAAACAGAAGACTAATCAATCGGCTCGCTTATTCGAGGCCTATTTAAAGACCCTCGAGGATAACCTTCCGGCTAAGACTAATTCTATATAGATCTCCGAGATACGCCTAAAACTTAGATAGGAGCTTATCCTCGAATTAGACCGCCGTCGTATATTTAAATAGGCTAACCTAATACGCATTTAATTTATAGTCGAGGTAGAAACAGCTAAACGAGCTGTCTAGCTCTAGTAACGACTAGAATTAAGGATCCGACTAGCTAGTACTAACCGTAGCAACCGCGGTACTCGCGGAGGAAACTAAGGTTCCTACTAAGATAATAATACTAATAATAGGAACAGTAACAACGACCGTAGAAGAGGCCGTAGCCGACGGCTATATAGAGGAGGCCGTAATAGGGGCCGTAGAAGGGGCTCGTATCCCTATAGTACTAATCGCTTAACTAATAATAGTAGCAATAGCGGCTATAGCAATCCCCTAACTAGATTGAAATGCTTTAATTGCGATAGCACTAGCTATCTACTAGGCTAATGCGACAAACCTAGGGACTAGGCCCGAGTCGACCGTACTATCGCTAAGCACCGAAAGTACCTCTTAGTAGCTAACGCTACCCCTATAGGCTAACCTTCGAAAAAAGAATAAGCGCTATACTAACTATTAGCCTCGTACGGCGTAAGACTATCGACATTGTACTAGCTATTATACGCACCTGTCTCGTATCGGACTCGTATAGTACTAATTATAAGACTAAGGTTATACTAGATCTAGGAAATTCAGTTAGTGCCCTTATTAGCTATCGCCTAGCTAAGTAATTAGACCTTCGACAATTGCCTAGGGCTAACCTACTAACCCTTATTTAGTTTAATAACGCTCGGTACTTAACTTATAGGGCCTACTATATTCCTATAGTTCTAAAAGACGACCTCGGCAATAAGCGCCTACTAGACTTTACTGCCTACGTAGTAGATATAGACTAGCTATATAGGGGAGCTACTATTATTATTAGCAACCCTGTCCTTAAGCACTACGCTATAACTATAGACTTAGGCCTTTAATAGTAGCGATTTAGAATCGCTAGGAAAGAGGACATTAAACATATTAATGTTAGCGAGTGCCCTAACGATATTAGGGTCCTATTTATTAGCAACCTAATACTAGCCTCTGCCTTAGCTAACCCGACTACCGATCTACTCGGTAGTAATAACGATAAACCTGTACCCCCTAATAGTATAGACCCTAATTAGCTTGCTCGTATACTATAGCCTATTCGAGAGACCTATATTAATATATTTAAATACTACCTAGTATCGACATTGCTTATATTTAAAGAGACGGATTATAAGATTAATATTATAGAGGGCAAAGAGGTCCCCTTTAGGCTACTCTATAACCTTAGTAAGCGTAAACTCGCTATATTGCGTAAATACCTAGATAAGAACCTAGCTAATAGTCGAATTTAGTATAGTAACAGCCCTACTAGTATACCTATCCTATTCGTACCGAAGAAGGATAGTAGCCTACGCCTATATATCGATTATCGTAGGCTTAATACTGTTACTATTAAGGACCGCTGTCTACTCCCGCTTATTAATAAGACCCTCGATCGCCTTTCTAGCGCTTACTACTATACTAAACTAGACATTAAGGATGCGTACTATCGTATCTACATTCGTAAGGGCGACGAATAGAAAACAGCCTTCCGTACTCGCTATAGCTATTTCGAGTACTTAGTTATGCTATTTAGGCTAGCTAATACCCCTGCAACATTCTAGTCCTATATTAATCGGGCCCTTTCGGGCCTATTAGACTATCTCTGTATAGTTTACCTAGATAACATCCTAGTTTATACCTATTCGCCTAATATTGCGGAATATTAGGCCGCCGTACGTAAGGTGCTTAACCGCCTACGGGCCTATAGCTTGTATTACAAGCCTTCTAAATACACCTTTGCTACTAAAGAGGTAGCCTTCCTTAGCTTCCTCGTATTAACCGAGGGTGTTAAGGCTAATCCCGATCGGATTAAAACAATTACTAAATAGCCTATTCCTACGTTAATTAAGGAGCTATAGTCGTTCCTCGGTTTTGCTAACTTCTACCGTCGTTTTATTAAGGGCTATTTACGGCATATAATGCCCCTAACTAAGCTTACTAAAACCAAGGCTAACCTATCTAGAGAGTTTAAATAGACTAACAAAGCATAAGCCGCTTTTAACGGTTTAAAGTAACGCTTTACTAAAGTCTCCCTATTGCACTATTTCGTACTAAGTAAGTAGATCCGAATTAAGACTAACGCTTTACAGTTCGCTATATCGGCTATTATATTATAGCAATTAGATAATAACTATTACTAGCACCTAATTGCCTTCTTTTTACGGAAGATAATCGATATAGAGCGTCGATATAAAACCTATAAGCAAGAGCTCTTAGCAATCGTAGAAGCCTTTAAGTATTAGCGCTATTATCTTAATAGTGCTTAGTATACAATTTAGGTCTATACAGACTATAACAACCTACGTAGTATTACTAAGGTTATAAGGGTTATAGGTCGATAGGCTAGATAGGCCGTCTACCTCGCTAGGTTCGATTTTAATATATTATACTAGCTAGGCGTAAGTAACCCTACTAATAGCCTATCGAGGCGGCCTAATTACGATAGCGAGACTTAGCAATCTATTAATTTATTGTTTCTAACCCTATAGCATAAGATTGCTATAGCCCGTATTATTAATAAGTAAGCGTAGAATAAGCGGACTTCCGGACCCCGCGGCGACAACAAATACTATAGCGGAGTTATCGTTCTTCTAGTACGCGTTAGAAAGGACGTAGATCGCTCGAGCTATAATAACTCGATTAAAGATATTGCTATCTATAGTAATAGCCTATATAGCGATAGTACTATAGAAGAGGTTATAGTAGTTCTAGCTACTAGTGCTATTAGATATATACAATACGTACCTCGTTTAATAGCGAGGGTACTATTAAATAACCTTACAATTAGGGATAGTTAATCGTTTATAGATAAGCTATTACGTACTTAGTAGAGGGACGCCTTTGCTGTCGACCGTATTAATAGGCTTGTAAGTAGACGGGCGACTTAATCTAGTAAGAGTAATAACTAGTCGATCGACGATAAGGGTTACTTAAAGTTTAAGGGTAGATACTATATCCCCGCTAAACAATCGATTAGACAAGAGCTTTTAAAGAGGCACTATAATGGTAAGCTCGCTAGTTACTATAGTATAGAGAGGTCGCACGAGCTACTATCGCGTATATACTACTAGCCGAATAGTAAACGGCATATAAAAGAATACGTATAGACCTACGTAGTATGCTAGCGTATTAAAGCACTAAAGCACTTGCTATTTAGCGAGTTGTCTTTACTTCCTATTCCTAGGAAGCTATTCGCAGAGCTTATAATAGATTTTATTATAGGCCTTCCTCCTACTAAGCGTAGAGGTAGCAAGGACGTATATAATACTATCCTTATTATAGTAGATCGATTTACTAAAGGCGCTCGATATATCCCGGCGCGCAAGGATTAGACTGCTATTAATATAGCAGAGGCGCTATAGACTAATATCTTCTGTACCTATTAGGGAACCCCTAAGGGGATAGTGTCTAATCGTAGATCGATACTAATATCGCACTATTAGAGCGAAATATGCCTATAGCTAAGACTAAAGTATTAGTTATTAACAGCCTTCTATCTATAGACTAATAGTTAAATAGAGAGGCAGAATGCTACCCTATAGCAGTACCTACGCAGCTATATTAATAAGAACCCCGAGGATTAGGTCAATCTCCTATAGCCTACGGAATTCGTATATAACAATAGCGTACACTTATTAACTAAGGTTTTACTATACATAGCTATAATAGGCCAAAACGCTGCCTTGCTATAGGATCTATTTACCTCGCTCGAGGCCGAGCGTAAGGAAAGGGAAGCGCATTAAGTACCTAAGACACTAGCAGCTATTAAGAGGGTTTAAAAGATACGAGAAATTTACGCTAAGATAGCTAACAAACTAGCAAAGGCCTAGGCCTATTAGAAGGCTTATTATAACAAATACTATACGCTAATAACCTTTAAACAAGGCGATATAGTTATACTTAGCACGAAGAACCTCCGTATCCGCAAACACCTATCCCCTAATAGCAAAATAAGGCCTAAGCTCGCACCGAGATATATTAGCCTATTCTGTATCCGAGAAGTTAAAGGCTCCTCCGTATAGGCCTATTAGTTGTAGCTTCCTCCTTATTACACTATCTACGACACCTTCTACGTATCCCTCCTTAAACTATACTATTAGCGCGAAGGCGATAAAACGCCTACTAAATCCGAGGACATACTAGCTAATAGTAAAGAGCTATAGTCTATAGAACGTATCCTAAAGCATCGAACTAGGCAAGGCAAGAAGGAATACCTCCTAAGATAGCAAGGCTATTTACCTAAATAGGACTCGTAGGAAGCTAAAGCCTCTTTTAAAGATATAACTAAGTTATTAGATAAGTATTAGACTAGTATAAAGAACAAGAAGAAGGCTAAGGGCCTATAATGTCGCCTAGGAACAATACTACCCTCGGAGTGCTATTAGCTAACTAATTAGAGGCAAGCAATTGTTAGTAATAAGGGACAATAAGACTATACTACCGGGGAATCTACCTCTTTACTAGCGTACCCTATAAGACCCTTCTCTTAACGCCCCCTTTTATTCCTTTACTCTATCGAGGCCCTAAGGCCTAGGCGGTCGGCGGAGATAGCGCGTACGCGTAAATAGTAATAATAATAATAATAACGACGTCGCGATTATACTAAAGGACGGCGCGGCCGGCGCGGCTATATTAGTAACGGTATTACGGAGTATATTACTACTTAAAGAAGGAAAGATACGGCTATATTAGTAACGGTATTGCCGAGTTGTTTTTAGTTAAAGAAGGAAATTAGAGGCAAGGTAAAGTCGGCGCTAAGACGGCTAGCGCCGCTATTATTAACATTACCTGCTATTATCGCTATACCTGCGAAGACAACCTTACCTATACTACGGCCTAAGGCCGGAGTATACTATACTAATTAAGTTAAAAGAATAGCTATATTAAAGGTTTAATTAAAACTTTAAGGCTAAGTTAAAACACTAAGAGCCGCTTAAAAGATTAGACTAATAGACTAACTAAAGGCAAAAACTATAGAGCTAAGCTAGCTAGGGTCGATCTTGCGGATAATAGGTTACTCCTCGATCTTTCCGACCCTTTAAGTAAGGCGAAACTTAACTATTACACTTATAATAGCCTTTACTTATAGAAACTAGACGAACTATGTTTTTAAAAAAATAAGATTAATTAACAATTAAAGGCTGCTAAACCTAACTAATTAGAGCTAGCGAAACTACGATAGTAAATAAATAGCCCTCGTAATAATAAGAACAATCCCTCGGAGCGGATATTTCTAGGTCTTTTAGAGTAGACGTAAAGAACTCGAAACGATATTACTTAGAACAGGGGCAGTGCTATAATACCCCGTATATCTACCTATTATAGTAGGGAAGGTACGCTCGTATTATAATTAGTCGATAGTCTTTAATTCTATTAGTTATATATTACTTTATTATATATAAGGATAGCGTAGTCGGAGTTAGATATTATGTTAGAAGGTAAGGTTTAATATAGTTATATAATTAGGTAGTTAAGCGTTTAATTTAGCGCGGCTAAGTAGCTTATTAGATTTGCTAATTTACTAGCAATAAAGGTTAAGATTAGAATATAGACAGGCTACGAGGGCGCGGCCTTTAGAAGGGAAGCGTATATTAGGGCTAAAGAGGCTATACGTAGACCCCGTAGTAGTTCGGTTTCCGAACCACTAAACGTATATAGTTTGGTTTCTTAGCGGCGAACTAGCTCCCTAGTTCCGGTTTAGTTTTTTCGAACTATATAGATTCCTAGTTTGAACTAGAGACTGTATTAGTTTTACTATAAGGACACTCTTATTCGACTGCCGGCTACGATTACCGGCTATAATAGTAACTCTGTTACATTTACTACGCTCTTTTGCCGTTGCTAGGGCGTAGTTGTCGTTGCTAGGGCGTAGTTGCCGTTACTAGGGCGTAGTTTTGCTATAAGGACACTCTTATTCGACTGCCGGCTACGATTGCCGGCTATAATAGTTACTAGGTTATATTTACTACGCTCTATTACCGTTGCTAGGGCGTAGTTGCCGTTGCTAGGGCGTAGTTGCCGTTACTAGGGCGTAGTTGCTATTACTGGGGCGTAGTTGCCGTAGTTGCGAAAGCTTACCTATATAACGTTACGTAGGCGGCAACAATTAGGGCTTCGCGATATTCTTATACTTTTAACTTCTTCCTCTATACCTATACCGATAATAACTACTATACGCTACGCCCCCGCCCCTTTCCCTTCTAATAGTAAGAGAGAAGCGCGCCGCGCGCTAAACAGAAGATAGAACTAAAGACCGCGAGTTTGTTTTGCCTAAGTATCTAACTAAAAAGCGTAAGACTAAAGAGGAGTACTCTACGAAGAAGAATTCCGTACGAGACTACGAGAGAAAGGAGAAGATAGATAAGGATAAAAGAGCTAAGGATAAGAGAAGAAAGGCGCGGAATAAGGCATTCTATCGATAGCTAGCGCCTATAGAAAAAAGTAAAGGTTAGAATAAGAAGACAACCTAAGAGAAGGCTAAGAGGAGGAAAGAATTACGGCTAGTTTTCGAGCGTAAAGTTCTAGTAGCGTAAGTTAATCTAGCTAGCGGCCGTAGCTAGTAGCTATAGCCGGCAGCCGTAGCCGGCAGCTATAGCCGGTATATTTTTCTTTAATACGTTAACTAATAGTATTTAGACCTATAGCCGCTACCTCTATCGATACGACCGATAGTAACGGAGATGTTTAGATAGCCGAGAATAATAATACTAGAGTTTAGGATGCCGCGATAGAGCTTAATACTGCGAATAAAGGAACTAAAAAAAGCGAGGAGATACTATACGTCGATCTAGTAACAGGTACAGTCTTAGGGCCTAACGCTATAGACGATAAGCGCTAGGAGTAGATCGAGTATAGTTAAAGAGACGAGATACTAGTAAAGGGCTAAGGCATAAGTCCTATTAATCTAGAAAATCATAGTTAAAGCTACTACAAAAAGCTAGTAAGGATTAGAATCGAGACTAGTCGTCTTTATATCCTCGATATAGAGTAGAAGTTTCTTTATTAGTATTAGAGCGAAGCCTTTACGTCTATAAAGGCAAAGTAGCTTGCGATTAATGCGATCGGGACTAGGTATCTAGGGACGGCAGAAGTGTTACTATAGGAGGAAGGGGTATAGGTAATTATTCTATAGTCGGTATATATAGCCGGCGTTCGTAGCCGGCAGATACTAATAGTTAAATAGAAAGCGTTTCTCGAAGGCAGAGTACTACTACTATATAAAATCTTTACTAAGGCAGAGAGGGCTTATATCCGGAATCTAAGCTACTAGTAGGATAGGTTAGCGTTAGAATTCTCTGAATCTCTATATAAGCCTCCGAAGGATTACCTATTTTAGCGATACGGCTTTATCTCGACTACTCCGTAGGTACCCGAAGAAGCTCGAGCGCTCTTTAAGGTCTTTACTAAGAAGCGGAAGGAGTTCGAGGATTAGGATTAGTTAATAGAGCTATTAGTTAGTCTTAGGTTTCGTAGTTAGACTCGGCCTAAGTATTTGCTTATCGAGTATCTTATACCGAAAGAGGATAGATTAAGACTGAAAACGAGCTTAGATTCGTTAGGTATAGTAGCTCGGTTCCGTTAGTAGGAGAGAGCCGCCGTATAGAAGGCAAAATTCAGGTAGTTAGGGTAGCTAGGAAAGAAATTCTAGTAGTTAGGCTAGCTAGGGTAGCTAGGAAAAAAAATCTAGTAGTTAGGTAGCTAGGAAACAAAAAAAAAGGTAGCTAGCTATTTACTGCCTAGCTATTCCTAACGATACGATGCTATAAAAGAAAGGGTGTTTCCCTATAGCTACTAGTATATATCTACTACTCCTAAGTCTTTACCTTACTATACGAAACCTTAAAACATACCGACCGATATTGTATATATACTAGGCGCTATACTAGGAAGGGTAATAACGAGACGATAGTCGAAACAGTCTAGTATACGAGCGAGATTGCGACAACGTCGAGAGGAGGTCGTATACTTACCTTCGAGCCTATCGAGTCCTAGACGACGATTAGGGCTAGATTTATCCTCTCCGAATCCTAGTAGTAGGAATTTATTATAGGATACTACTACCTAGTCCTTACCTTTATAGAGTCTAAGTAGAAGGTTGTTCGGAGATATAAGAACATCGAGTATTAACCCGGAAATCTTCGAAAAGGCTAGCTAGGCGTATCTTTAGAAACCCGAGTATATAGAGCAGTTCAATTAATAGGTCTATAAGATATAGTTCCCTTTATACTTACGTTTAAAGGAGTATAAACTCCGGAAGTACTCGATACGATAGGGGAGTAAGGAGCGAACGGACATATTCTAGAAGTTTTTTATAGAGGGGGCATTATACCGTTATACGACTTCTCGACTTAAAGGTTAACTAGTAATTGTCTATAACTTCTACGGTTTAATCTTAAAATACCCGAAACTAGGGGATAGGAACTTATCGCCTACGAACTATCTCTATTCTAAACAGTATCGGGAATCTTAAGGAGAGAGGAGAGTTAATATAGATATAGCGTTCTAGAAAGAGGTACGTCTTCTAAAATGCCGGCTATAGCTACCGGCTATAGCTACCGGCTATAGCTACCGGCTATAGCTACCGGCTATAGCTGCCGGCTACAGCTACCGGCTACAGATTCCGGCTACAGATTCCGGCTACAGATTCCGGCTATAGATTCCGGCTACTTAAATCAACCGTAGAGGTCTAGCTAATTATTATAGGCTACGCTTAAGGAAGCTCTAGGATTAAAGGCTACCGATTTCTCCCCCGAAGACTTTAAGCAACTAGCAAACGAAATACTAGCTATAAACGGTCTTCCGGAAGACTTCTACGAAAGGGAGTCTATATAGAAGATATACCTATATCTTATAAACTACCCTCCCCTATTTCTCGGCGCGACAACCTAGCGTATTATATTCGAAAAGAATAAAGAGGCTACGTTAGACGATATTCGGGAGATCCTCCGTAATACTCGCCGAGTAGCTATTACTATCGATAGCTAGTTAAGCCGGACTATAAGAGCCTCCTTCCTCTCGATTATACTATACTTTATTAATTCGGATTAGAAACTCTAGGAACTTATAATCGGATTCCCTAAAATTCTAGGTTCCTATACTAGTAAGGATATAGCGAAGCTTGTCTATACGGCAATAGATAGGGTTAGCGTAACAACGAAACTAATCTCGATTACTACGGACAACGCTAGTAATAATCGAACATTATATAAGGCGTTGTATATACAATTTACTCGTATATATCTTTAAAATTACTAATTATATCGATAGGGTCGAGTGCGTAGAGGAGATTATAAGGTCTACAATCTAGCTTAATCTTCCGAATGTTAAGCTCGCTACGATTCCGGATACGTACGATAATACGTACGACGATAACGATAAAGAGGAGCCTAGTAATAGCCCTAGCCCTATTAAATCGGAGCCGACGTCGTTGCTAGTCATATCCCTATAGAAGTTTCCCTACCTCGCTTATATAGTTTAAATCGCGATCCGAGCCTTCTTTAAGACGCTTAAAATTGTACTATTAAACGACGACTAATAGAAGATCTTAGATAAGGATAAGGCAAAGTCGAAAGTCGAGAAACTCGTTATAGTAATAAGATAGGATAAGGTAGAGAGCCTCGCTCTCGTTTTATATAAGGTATAACTTTTATCTATAGCCGGTACCTATAGCCGGCAACCTAGTATAGTTCTAACTCTTTTTCTCTAGCTTCGTCGTCTAGCAATATATACGAACTCGAGCTTATAGAGATATAACCGATTCGAGGCTATTTAAAAGAACCTAATCGAGCGCCCTAAAACCGATGCCTAGAATATCGTATAGAATAAGCGATAGCAAAAGCGGCCTCCTTAGCGCCTACTCCGTTTTATCTAAGACGTTAAGACCCGGTTCGATTCGACTTTCTATATAGTTACGAGGGGATATACTTTATATACCGCTCTCGAGATCTATTAGAGTTCCGAGGGTATTAAGTAGCTCGGCCTTACCGCCGCCGAATAGCGCTAAGCAGAGTATCTCGTCGATATTAGTAAGCATTACGCGAAGGTTACTACTACGATTAGAAGAACCCGAGGACCGACGATCTGCCTTGTCTTTACGTACTATAACTAGCTCTTTAACGAGCTCGAGGAAACCGTAGCTAGGCTAGCTAAGAAGAGCGTTCCCTAGAAAGTAGCTATAACGAAAGCTATAGACAGCTCCTATACTAAGTTATATAAATATTATAGTACTGCCTTTAAGTCGTTCGGGGATATCTGTAGCGTTACGTACTTGCTTAACCCGGTAGAAAAGGATATGTACTAGTAGAGGCCGGAATAGAAGGCGGACGAGGTATAGCCGAAGCATTACTAGACTATTCTAGAAAAGATATTCTGCGAGCGTCGGAAAGAAACTGGTCTAAATACAGCTCCTATAAAGAAAAAGAAGGTTTAGAGGGCTCCGATATTATACCTATTTCGTAGGTAGGAAGTAGAGGTAGAAGAGGAAGCAACTACTAAAGGGAATAAGGAAGAGTTCGATCTCTATCGGCGCGCGAGTAAGTGTAAACCCGTAGGCTCGGAAAGAGGGCTAATAATCTCTAGATCTTACCGGTCTTCTAGATAAATTCGGAGACGATATTCTCGCTATATAGTAGCGGTTAGAGCCTAAGTTTCTAACGATAGCGTCGGTCGCTCGGGACGTCCTCGCTATCCTAAGCATAGGTATAGGCTATAAGAGGTCTTTTAGTATCGCTCGTTACTAGGGCCGCTTTAATCGAATATACTCGCCTACTACCTTCGAATCTATTATAGTATTCCGATACTATCTCCTCTACTAGAATCGCTAAGGTAGGTTACTAAAGATTATACTAAAGGAGTTAATCGAGGAATTAGAAAACCTTAAGATCGAAGAAACCTAGGAGCGCGAAGAGAATGCGAAATTTAGTCTAAGCGAAACCCTAATTAGCGATAACGAAGAGGAGGAGGGCGGAGGTAGAAGGCGATACTAGGTCGAGAAGCGGAAACGTATATAGGCTTAGAGCAGCTTTAAGGAGACGAAGCGTTTACGTATAAGGTAATATAGCCGGCGTATATAGCCGGTATATATCCGAAATATATTTCGAATTCCTAGGACCTAAACAGACCAGTTGCTACAGCAACCGACCCCGCTTACCTATAGACTATTTCTAATTCTCTATTCGCTTTTCCTCTCCTTCTTCCCTTTCCCTATATTCTTAAAAACAAACATACCTTAAGGATTCGGCTCTTCGGGCCTTCCTAAGCCGGCTACCTCCCCTTCCTTAAGCTACTATCCTTTATTCGAATCTAACGATAACCTACTAAGGCGGTTTAACAGAAGACTATTTGTTCTAGAAGGCAAGAAGCATTAATGTCTCCTTACGATTATATGCTTATTAATTTTCTAGGTCCTACCGATATACCCTCGTCGCCTAAACGCGTAGATAAATATCTTTAGAGGCTAAAGGGTAAGGGTAAAGTAAGCTAAGTATAGGGAGACCGTAGCGAGAACGAGATATCGGAAGAGTAAGGCTCTCTATAGTATATACGAAGGAAGGGGGTTCCTCTAAAAACAGTACCGAAAAACAAGAAGGCTTTAGATAGATAGGAGAAGGCTAAAAAGAGTAAGCGGACGAAGACTATCGCAAAGAAAAGTTATCTTTCTATTAAAAAAAAGGGAACAAGGTAGGACTCGACGACAAAGAAGCGGCGCTTTAAACTAGGTACTATTGCCCTTCGCTAGATCCGGCTTTTCTAAAATAAAAGAGGGACCGAGCTTTTAATCCCTAAGACTCCCTTCTAGCGACTCGTCCGAGAAATTACATTAGATTTTCGGTCTAGTATACGATTTACGGCTAAGGCGATTAGTGCTCTTTAGGAAGCTACGGAGGCATTTCTCGTAACCGAGCTTAAGCTTTTAAACCTCCTTACTATCTATACGAAGCGGGTTACTCTTTAAAATAAAGATATATAGCTTCTAGCTAAAATTCGGCGTCGGTTTATAGCGGATTAGTTAGAAATTGTATTTAGTCGTTAGATTAACCTAGAAGGAGGCCTATTTTCGCATCCTTTTGCCGGCTATAGGTGCCGGCTATATTTCTAATTTTATCTCCGCGCCGTCCCTAAATCTAAGGTACGAAGTAGAAACCTAGCGCTCTATATTTACCCGGCTATTATAGAGACGAGCTACATTTAGATTAGTTTCTTCGTATATCGCGACCTAGCGGATAGTAAGCGAAAGGGCGATAGAACGTTTATAATACGTCTCTATTTAGACCTAAAATATAAAGGTCCTAAGGAGCCCTAGCATCCTAACTATAAGGAGATTCTTTAGTATTAGCACTTTAATCCTCTATACTACGAGGCAGATAGCAAGCCTACGAGAGAGAAACTTTAACGAGAAATTCTCTATAATACGTAGCGCTATTATATAGCTATAAATGCGCACTAAGTCCGGCAACTCGAAGAAGATTTAAGATAGCGACCGAGTAGGAGAATAATAGTATATTAGTAGAGTCGAGGTCTTATAAGCGAAGCATAAGATAATATAGGCTCTTAGTCGTATAGAGTAACGTACTATATAAATAACTAGGCGTGATACTCTTATTCACTTACGACCTATATCCTAGGATGCTCTACTCGTACTTTTTATACTCTTTTCTAATACCTTACCTATAATCGCTCCGCGATAACCGAGTAAATATAAGCTATAGGATTTCCGCTCGGTACCTTAGCCTTCGAGATACGGCGGAGTTAATTCTCTATAATACGTAGCGCTATTATATAGCTATAGATACGCACTAAGTCCGGCAACTCGAAGAAGTTTTAAGACAGCGACCGAGTAGGAGAATAACAGTATATTAGTAGAGTCGAGGTCTTATAAGTAAAGTACGAGATAATATAGGCTCTTAGTCGTATAGAGTAACGTACTATATAAATAACTAGGCGTGCTACTCTTATTTACTTACGACCTATATCCTAGGATACTATTCTCGTACTTTTTATACTCTTTTCTAATACCTTACCTATAAGCGCTCCGCGACAACCGAGTAAATATAAGCTATAGGGTTTCCGCTCGGTACCTTAGCCTCCGAGATAGGGCGGAGTTGAATTTAGAGCGATAGCCGGCACTCGTAGCCGGCATATAGAGACGGTAGTAGGCCTTTTCCTACTAAATAACTAGCTTGTTTAGTATAGCCTACCTAATATTTCTTATATTTACTAGTAATAGGCCTAGGTTACTTATAAGATTACTATAGCTAGTAAAGGCATTACTAAAGAATATCTATACTATAGTAGGATACTATTATTACGCCGGCTATTTATTAAAAGGAGGCTTTCGCCTATTACTATACTAGCTATATATACCGGCTATATTTTAAAGTCTGCCGTACCTACCTTTTTTAGCCGTACCTGCCTTTTTTAGCCGTGCCTACCTTCTTTCCTTGCTCTAACGTTACTATAATATAGGCTTGCGCGAAGCTTACTCTATTGCCTAGCGATACCGCGACACTACCTCTCTCGCTATATTCAACCTTCGCATCGATACCTATACCTCTACGCTCTATATCTACTACCTCCGTAATACCCTCGCTCCGCGCGCGCCTTCGTATACCTTCGTAACGCACTTTTTTTCCTTAATTCGACGACTTTTATAATACCGAGTCTACTTAACTAAGTTACGACGCCTCGTAAGAAGGGACCTACTACTTCTACGGGTCGTAACAAGACCGGAAATAATAGAACGAGTATAGTATATTAACGTAAGAGGGCTGCTACTACTACCGCTAGCTCCGGTACTAGAAAGGGCGTCGCGAGTAAGGCTCCGCGTAAGACAACGGTAGGCAAGGCTCTACGCAAGACGATAACTAGCGCTTCTACTACTAGTAGCAATCGTACGAAGCGTCGATAGCGCCTAGAAAGTAAGTCCTATTTATAGCCGGCAGCGTAGCCGGTAGCGTAGCCGGTAGCGTAGCCGGCATTCTTACTATCTTTTTACTAATCCTTCTTTAGCCGTAGCCCTCCGTTAGATTCGGTAGTATTAGAAAAGTTCTAAGCTCCTAATCCGTAAAGCTCCTTTCCGACGACTTATTCGCGAAATTGCCTAGGTTTATAGAACGGACCTTCGCTTCTAAGCCTCCGCGATAGACGCCCTTTAAGAGGCTATAGAAGCCTACCTAGTTCGTATCTTCGAATATATATTTCTCTCCTACCTCTTTTCGGACTATACTAATACTATTTTAGCGGTTAACCTTATAGCTATCTACGCGAAGCGTATAACGATTATAGACAAGGATTTCAAAGTACTCGATTAGATTCTAAAAGGCTAGAATATCTATATTCGAGATAGTGCTAGGTAGGATAGATATTCTAGTAGGAAGGATGTTCGTAGTATCGTCTATAAGCTTTTCTATATACGAAATAAGCCGCGGTTATACGGCGCTATATACCGCGCTCTAAATACTCTCTAAGTATATATATATAGTATAGTATACTTTATTAGCCGTACGGAATAGAAGTCTTCGAAAATCCCGTTAGTACTAAGGAGTCAAAAGGCCGGCTACGCTGCCGGCTACGCTACCGGCTACGCTGCTAGGTCTTATAAAGAACTAAAAGAAGATAGACATTCTAGTTAATTTGTATTAGTTTAGATTTTTAGAAAAAGAAAACAAAGAAAAAAGGAAGAAGATTAAAGAACCTAATACTTATAGTTATAGGCATTATTCCTGTTCTCTAGACTATATTATATACCTGCTTTCGCAACTCTACCTAATACTCCTACTAAATATCCTTATACTCTACCTACTAGAAATTCAACTAGGTACCTAGACCTATAGCTGCCTCTATATCTTTTACTATCTTCTATAGGTTAAAGGACTCCTCTATAGCAGCCTCTACTTCCTTATATAATACGAAGTCACTGCCTACCCTATCCTTAATATCTACTAAATAACCTAGAGTTCTAAGGAACGAACTAGCATTCGGCCGTAGTATAGCGAGTAACTAATAGAACGCCCTATAGAGCTGCCTTATAGCTGTTTCGTATATAGTGCCGATATCGAGGGAGGAGCTATCCTAGTACTTAATATTAGAGTATAGTTTAGTAGGAAAGTGTATAAACTTCTTATAGAGAGCTTCGACGGAAATCGATAAGTTCTACCTAGATCTAGATAAAGATATTCTACTAAGCAGTTAGGGAATTAAACCGTAAACGAAAGGATGAAATTTATACCTAAGGAGTACAGTTTCCGAACTAAACTATAATGCCTTATATATGTATATATGCTTTTAATTAGTTAGTGCCCTTAGCTAATTGTCTATAGATTTAAGGTTATATAAGTACCTTTATATAACTACGTAGCCTAAGTAGGATTCGAAAATTCTATAAGTACTAAGGACTAAAAATGCCGGCTACGCTGCCGGCTATACTGCTAAGTCTTATAAAGGGCTTGCTTGAAGCTACGTATACATTCGTACACTTCTTAAAAACCGATAAATTATATAGTTGGAACTAGCTACTTATATAGTTGCTTAGCAAACCAACCTAAACTAAACTAGAGTTTCGGCTTAGCAAACTAAACTAAACCAACCCGAACCACTACGGGGTCTAGCTATACGTAATTAGTATATAACTAGACCGAGTAAAGCTAGGGTCTTAGTACCTTAGGTAGGGCTTAGCGCTTAGCAATAGGCTAACTCTCCTACCTTCCTCCCTCTCCTCCTAGAGCCTTATCGAATACTACCTATACCTACTACTACCCTATCTACCTACTAATATAACCCTTCTTATAGCGTAGAAATAGAACTTATAGCCTATCTTCTTCGTCTTCTTCTTCGCTTTATTAGTCGTTATCTAGGTACGTTTATTAGGCTTACTAAAGCAGCCGCAAACGTAGAGATAGCGGTATTTAATACTATCCTTATTCTTTCTTAGTTTCTACTCTTTAAACTCGAATCTAGTATCTAGACTAAACGACTAAATATAGCGCGCGAGCGCGTTCTTTAAAGGAAACGACGACTAGCGAGGCAATAGTCTATAAGGGCGCTTAATCGTTATAAACTCGTACTTTTAAGATTGCGGTAATACTAACCGATAATCTAGTAGATTAATACGCTCGCGCGGTAGCGATAGTAAGCGCGAGCGGCCTCGAATACGTGTCTTCGAAACAAATTAAACCTCTTCCTACGATAGCGCGTCTTTAATACCTTCTTTAGCGCCTTTAGTGCCTTTAGCGCCTTAGCCTTTTAGTATCTTTAGCGCCTTTAGTATCTTTAGTACCTTTAGTACCTTTAGCGCCTTTAGTACCTTTAGTACCTTTAGCACCTTTAGTAGCACCTTTAGCACCTTTAGCGCCTTTAGTACCTTTAGTACTTTTAGTACCTTTAGCGCCTTTAGTATCTTCTACCGCTACTACTATTTCGCTACTACTAGCGATAAGATTACCGAGAAACTCGCTAATATATACTTCGTATAATAGAGATTTAGCTATTTTCGGTAGTTACTAGGGATTCTACTATAAAAGAGGGAAGAAATACGAATATTAGGTTAGTAGACTTTAAGGCGCAACTTCGAGGTACGACTTCCTAGGTAACGCGCTCTACG
The DNA here is from genome assembly GCF_000340215.1 of Pseudocercospora fijiensis CIRAD86. Classification (NCBI taxonomy): domain Eukaryota; kingdom Fungi; phylum Ascomycota; class Dothideomycetes; order Mycosphaerellales; family Mycosphaerellaceae; genus Pseudocercospora; species Pseudocercospora fijiensis. The sequence goes on along the minus strand of NW_006921539.1, from coordinate 1,694,936 downwards.
CTACTAACTAAGAATAGATATGATATATAATAGGTAGAAACAGCACGTAATCTTATTCAGGCCGATTTTATATTGGTATATCTACTGGTATCTACTGGGGCTCGGGCGGGTAGCTGGGGCTCGGGGAAGTGGCGAGGGAGAGGAGGTGGTGAATGAGGCTGTTGGATCTTTGGTACCCATGACGACACTTGGACCTCGCGGTCCACGGGTCAGGGGCCGAAAAGCATGGTGGGATCATGGGCTGGATAGAAGTGTTTCGAAAGGCAAGACGGGGTGTAGAAGAAGGCGTGGTGATGGCCGTCGTCGGTCTCCGTCGCCTTTGTGATGTGTGTTGCTTTGCGCCAACGACAGAAAGCTGGGATTGAATCGCGCGCGAAAGGAGCAGAGAGACTGCAATGCCGAGGCCATTGCGAATGAACGACCCATATCAGATTCCGCAGAGTGGTGACGCGCACAGGAAGCGTCGCAGCGCTCACTACGGCGGGCAGAGAGTGGAATTTCGGCCTGCAGCATCGGTGGCAGCGCTGCCGCTGCGCGAGGTGGACTTGAACTCGCTGATTGCACCGACGGAACAGACATCGAGTGCACGCAGCGAGAATTCCCCCGCACCCAGCACCATCAAGCGACGCTTGGCGAGGTTCACACAGCGGGTCGGATCTCTATGGGGCCATCGATAATTAAGCACGAGGCTTTGATATACGGAGTACATACACCGACGAGGATACCAGCGGAAGGAAAGGACGGGGAGGACGGGAAGCTTGGCGTCGGCGTCGGCATCGGGGCGTCGCGAAAGAAACGCGGGATGGTCAGGGGCGTCGGCGTCGGGGGGTCTGCAGGGTTCTGGTTGGTGCGCACGGCATCGCTCGCTGCATCAACAAATCAACAAATCAACAAGCATTCACGACACACACACCGACGCCGACACCGACACCTGCTGCGGTGTGGCCTGGTGATCAGGCTGCTGCCATCATCCACCCCATCCGCCGTACTGTCGCAGCCATGTACGCACCCGCCGTCCACGACACAGGCCAACACGAGACCCCCACCCGAAACAATATTTCAGCCAACACCAGCGATGCGGCGCAGGCTGCGCGACATCTGTCTATAGGCATTGCCACGACGACCGATGCGCAGAGCCCGATATCTTCTGCACCAAACACTCCAGGCCTGAAGACCCCCATATCGCGCCGCGCCTCGAATTCCCTCAACGCGCCCACCAACTCTCCCAAGCAACCTGTACGACGTCCCTCGAGCTCAGCCAGCCTGAACAGACCTCCCTCCTCGCCGAGACTCATGCGCAAATCGTCCAGGAGCTCCATAGGCATCGCTGGCGGAGGCACGCCCGACGAGAATGACTACCGGCCCAGCCCGAAGCGATCCATTTCGAACTTGATATCAGGTTTGAGGGAGGCGCAATCCACCATGGAGGCCATCGAGGAGCCCATCCCTCTGACAGCTGCGCAAATAGCAACTGCGCACTTCACGAAAGAGTTGTTGGGCCATGCAGAGCCTGGAACCGACGCAGAGACCATAGTCATGTTGCACGATGCCTGCTATGGCCACCGTTGGTCCCGACTGAAGACCGCTAAGTCGCAGCTGTCTTTGATCGTCGAGAGGCCAGAGCGCATACATGCGAGCATCTTGGGTGCTTCGACCGCTTATGTGAGGCTTGGAGGACATCATGCCAGAGGGAAACATGCACCCCATCCAGACCTCATGGGACCTACGAAGCCACCCTTCAAAATACTGCGCTCAGCACGATCTATGGATATCACGTCCTCTTTTGTGACAAACGTTCATGGCACAGCGTGGATGACAGAGTTGCAAAAAATGTGTCATTCTGCTTCCGAAAAACTTGCCGCCGGAACGAAGGAGATTAGCAGAGATCCAACACCCGGAGCGCCCCCAAAGCAAGAACTTCACGCTGGTGATTTGTACCTAGCACCGGGTTCGCTAGACGCTTTCCAAGGCGCGCTTGGTGGCGTTGCAGATGCGATTGACGCAGTCTTCAACCCGACCACAACGACCAAACGAGCATTTGTTGCAGTGCGTCCTCCGGGCACCACTGCTCAGCGGACCACCCTAGCGGATTCTGCTGGTTGAACAATGTGCATGTGGGTATCGAGTACGCTGCGCAAACCTACGGCCTGACTCACGCTGCCATTCTGGACTTCGACCTTCACCACGGCGATGGTAGCCAGGCTATTACATGGCAGCGCAATGGCAGGAACTATGAGAAGCGACTTGCAGCCAAACCAAACAGCAAGCTGAAGCTCAATCCGGATATTGGTTATTACAGTCTTCATGACATCAACAGCTATCCATGCGAGATGGGTGACGACGGAAAAGTGCAAGCAGCCAGCCTCTGTATAGAAAATGCACACAACCAGTCCGTCTGGAATGTGCATCTTCAGCCATGGGCTACACAAGCCGAGTTTTGGAGACTGTACGAGGATCGCTATCGTATACTGCTCGACAAGGCCAAGATATTCTTGCAATATCATGCTACAAGAATAAGGCAGGAAGGCAAAATACAGCCGAGGACTGCGATCTTCATCTCTGCCGGATTCGATGCTAGCGAGCATGAAGGCGCAGGCATGCAACGACACAAAGTTAGTGTTCCGACTGACTTCTATGCTCGTTTCACCGAGGATGTCGTGAATCTCGCAAAGGAGATCGACGGGTGTGACGGCCGAGTCATCAGTGTACTGGAAGGTGGCTACAGTGATCGTGCATTGTGCAGCGGTGTTCTGAGCCATCTCTCGGGCCTATGCGCTTCACCAGTGACCACGCAGACGAACGGTATTGAGACGTTGATGGATCTCAGCGAGCGTATGAATGGGCTTGGCATCAACGGCTCCGCAAATGAGGCTTCTCTTCGCTACGACAGTGACTGGTGGTCCGTGGCAAATCTAACTGCACTTGAGCATAAGGTGAACCCGCCCCCTCCGCCGCAAGCCAAGAAAGTGCGCACTGGGCCTCAGCCAACGTATGCCACGCCGACCGAGTCCTTTGCCTACAAGGTGGTTGATGCGGACAAGTTTGCACGTTCGATATCTGGGACCATGAGAGAGACCGCTGTGCCCGCGCGCCCTTTGACGCCACCGCCTCCAGAAGTTAACTGGGTTGTGGCGACTCAAGAACTTTCAAACCTACTGATTCCCGCTGATCGACAGACAAAGAGCTGCACGGTCGAGGAACTTGCAGGACCCAGAAAGGAGAAGCAGCCGGCTGCGCCTCTCGAAAACTTGCCAAAGACGAGGCAGCTGCGAGATCGAAGAGCTAAGACTCCCGCATATGCTGAGAGCGCACATAGTGACGAGACTGCAAGCGCAAGATCTGCCAGCCGCACTGAGAGCAGAACTTCTCGCCGTGAGACCATTGCGACACTACCGTCGGAGAACGGCGCCAGACGCGCAAGCCGTCGTCTGAGCGCCGGAAGTGCTTTTGATGCCACAAGCAGCAGTGCCGTTGCTGAAGATGCGCCGCCGGTACCTGCTGTTCCCGCGAAGATTGCAATGAAACCGCCACCTGTCCCGGCCAGCTCGATTCCGAACAAGAAGATCAGAGCGGCTTCCGGCACGCGAGTACCAGCAAATGGTAGCACGAAGTCAGAGGTACCTGCAATGAAGCCTGTACGGCCGGCGACGAGCACAGTCAGCACGAGCGCAGCGAAGAGCAATGGAGATGTGGATAGCTTGACATCTGGCATGAAGAAAATAACGCTCAAAGTCAGCAGCACAAAAGAGGAGCACGATGCGAAGCAGAAGGCTCAACTGGACGCGAAACGTAGAGCGACAGCCTTGAAGGGTGCTGAGACGCGCAGAGTCAACGCTGCAGCCAAAAAGGCAGCCCAGGCCACTGCGACAGCTCAAGCAGCACCGGCGAAGGCCACGCATCCAGCATCTAAAGCAACTCCTGCGGCACCGATAGTGCAGCCAACTCAGCCTGTTCCCGTCAGGCTGCCTCAAGATGTGAAACCACAGCCCTCAGAAGCTGACTCTCGGATGACCGGGATTGAGGAGTCTTCGAAAGAAAATATGGTACCGAACTCTACGTCCAATGCAGAGTGGGGCATTTCAAGAGTGCCATCGATCCAAATGGATAGTTCTAGTGCGGCAGGACCTGTCACACTTGAGACGTCTTCACAGCATGCGGCCATTTCCTGCAGCGCTACTCCAATTGAGGTCCCCGCAGCCTTCAATGTGCCCGCCGAGAATCTAGACTTTCCAGAGTACGCTAATAGCGATGGCGGTTTGACTCCACCCGCCACGACACCGATCATTGCGCCGGCTGAAGAACCTATTGTAGTACCAGTGTCTGGCGATACTGAAGACCCAACACTATGGAATAGCCAGCCTTCGCAGAATACTTCCGAACCACCACAGTCCGAGCTTTGGACGAAGCCAGAAGCAAATGGCGTTCGCGAACAGTCGCTCCAAGACAGCAAGAATGTCCATCCACCCTGGACGCCGCGACCTGCAAAGCCTGGCGATCTACCTGTCTTCACGAGCACTGGAGCAATTCCCTTCGGCACGGTCCCGGAGAGTCCACAGAGACTATGGAAGGCCCAGGCTGGTCAGGCGAAAGCGTCTGATTCCAAATTACACGACCTGTATGAGCAGGAACAGAAGTCTACCAACGAGCAGAGCGTGTGGGAAGTACCAGATACGCCGGCAAAATAGTCGACGGCCGACTAAAAGCGATCACTGCTGCGCATCGTTTCCCTTGATGGACTGTTCAAGTTTTCAATATGAGCGACGCTTTTCATTTTTGGTTGTTCGATTAGATACCCATCAGTCTTTTGTTTGTAGAGAGAGAGATACCCGAATTACAATACTTGTCAGCACGACGGTGCCGTCGACCACACTTCCCTTGCCCTCTGCCCACGTTGGTTGTTTGCTGCCGGCAGATGCTCTGTGTACCGGGACATGGCTCATGCACCTTAGCGAAGCGCTTCCATTAGCTTGATGTGAATAGCAGCCAATTGATGAAGGTCAACTTCCACGACGAAATGATTGGTTGTGCTCCTGGCGGCGCTAGGGAATGTTCGTCGGAGCACCGCCAGAGTGCTAGAAATATACTTTGGCGCCACGAGCGTGTGAAGTGATGTAAGCATGCTTTGCTGGTGCTCGGTGGGATTTTCGTCTGCAGTTTGCTGCGGTGAAGGAGATTTCACGATTTGCCTAATGTTTTGTATTGTACTGTGACAATGTGGCTCACGGGTCTGGTCTGATGGCAAGGAAGGGCGATGCTTTCAGAATCTGTCGTCTGCAGATCACCGCGGGGGCTTGAGTGCAGTGCTCTGTGAACGAGTGAAGCATCAAACTTGGATACTAGACACCTTTTGCCGGCGGAAGGGGTATTGTAGACTGCTTACTACTACCCTGCTTACTACTCTTAATATAGTATAGCGCTCTTGCCTTAGGCTCTTGCTAAGTTATTAAATCTTCTAAATTGCCCGTACGCGGCGCGTAGACGTATTCTTATCTCTTTCTCGTATTATTATCGCGATATATAGTCGTCGGTATAGCGGGTAACCTATTAGATAATACAACGTTAGTTGCTAGACTCGTACTCGCTATTTGCGAGGAAATAGGGCTTCTCGAGCGTATTAGGTTAAAGCCGCTGCCTATTCTATTTAGGCCGTTCGTATAGACGCTTAATATATAGCTAGACGAGTAGGTAGAGCGATATATAAGGTAAGTCGTATAGGAAGTAGATGTTAGTATAAGAAGTTAAGTTATTAAAGCGAGGTTGCCGCCTTAATACTACTACTACCGGGTATACCCGTATATTAGCTTCTAGTATAGTACTAACTATTTCCTAGGTTTACGAAGGTAGAAATACGCTAACTAGTAGTCGCTTTAGATATTAAGGGTTGTAAATAGCGGAATAGCAATAAACCTAACCCGGAGCTAGTATTAGGACTCGTTCTATAGCGGATATCGTTTCTAAGTCGCTAGTTTAATGCTTCTATTAAATTCGGCAAATGCGAGAGCTACTATAGCCTCGTATTTAACGATCTTGTTCTATAGATTTATAAGCAGTTTGCTAGCCTTATTGCCTAGCATCTACGACTTAATAGCTACCGGCGGTTAAAGATGTTCGCACTAGCTACTCGGAAGCGTAGAACCTATAGTTTTATATAGGGATTTATCGATAGACACTTCTTAGGCTTTTATCGACCGTAGAAGAACTAACAGAGGTTATATAGTAGTTACTATAGTAAACACGGGTATAAATTCTAGGCTATTGTTATACCGGATAGCCTAATATCTTTACTTATTAGACTATTTAATAGACGAGATAACGACTAGCGAATATAGCAATTGTCGGGTATTAAACGTCGCCTATAAAGGATTATAAGAAATAGGCGTATTCTATATCTCTATAGTAACCTAGTATACTATAGCAACTTCGGTATTATAGCTCCTTATAAGCACTACCTTAGACGGTCTTATTTAACGCCTTAGCAATAGGCGTTTAATAAGAAGCTATCTAGTATCCGGATCGAGGTTAAGTACTTATTTAGCTATATAATAAAGCTATAGTCCTATAACGTATTCTTAAAGCAATTAAGGTTAAGATAATAGCCTATTAGAGCCTACTTTATAGTAGTAGCACTGCTAACTAACTGTTATATCTGTCTTCGTAGATATAACTAGACAAGTAAGCGATTTAGCTTTAATCCTCTAAATTTATAGGAGTACCTCTAGCGGCCGGAACTAGACTACTCGGACGATAATAGCGAGAGCTCGGAGGGCTTAAATTATTATAGTATAGGCGGCTTCTAAGCTTAATCGACTATTTCTAAAGTAGTCCGAGTACTACTAATAGAGGGGGTAGCCGATAGAGAGAGAACGGCTATATCTCGGAGGTTCGGCGTTCTCCGCTAAGCCTCCGTATATACTTCGAGCTAGATTTACCTACGCCCCTACCCCCCCTAAATAGTACTACTATATACTTGCTATATATAAACGCATTATATAAGGTTGTTTACCTAGTTAGTAGCTATAATAGTATATAGAAAGTTTATAATTTAGATAAGAATTAGTATTGTAATAGGCGCCGACGCTATAACCTAAATCTTACTCGAAGCTACTAATTAGGCTAATCGAAGAACGCTATTTCTAGGTCCGGAAACTCTAGGTCTACTACCGTATTATTAGTACCTCTACCCGTAAGAATACCCGGTATCGCTAGAGCTACGGAAGGATTGAATTATATACCCTATACTAATAAAAGCGTCTTTAGTATACTATTAGTATTATCGCTAGTACTCCGGACCGAAGATACGGTTATAGATAATAAAGAGACCTCGTTCTTAACTATACTTAGCTCTACCTATACCTCCTTCTTAAAGGCCTCGAAGTCCTCTTATATCCTATTAATATCTTCTTCTATTACGAGCCTTCGTCGCTTTACTACCCTATTTTCTACGTCTACTTCTAGTTTATTAGAAGCGGCGTCTTCTCGTACTATATCTCGCTCTAACTTCTATACTATTATAGTAAACAACTCGCTAGCTTATAAGCGTATATTATAGTCTTATTATCTTAAGGTATCGTTAGAAGCTCTACCGCGAGACTTACCTTAAGTACGTCTACTTTATATAGCCGAGTCTCGTTGTTTACGGCCGCCGGATAGAGTTATAGAGCTACGAGAACTTAGTATTACTAGAGTTAATAACCGCTGAAAGGCTATACGTAATACTAGTATAGCACTTCGACTAGTACTATTAGTACTATAGTTTAAATTTAGACCTTTAGTCGACGGTCTTCTACTTCTATTACGCGGCGGCGGTATAGCTATAAGGTCTCGTATACGTTAGCGCTCTCGTTCTATCTCTTTATTAATCTCTAGCTCTTCTTCCTCGTAACTAGGCGTATCTTTATTATTATTTCTACCCTTACTAGTTATACTATTACTAGTATTAACCTCGTTATTACTATTATCCTACTCCGGGCCCTTATCTTTACTAATTACTAGACTATTAGGTATCTCCTACTACTTAATAAAGTGCTAGTTAGCGTCCGGTATATACTACTTCTTCGACTATAAACTTAGTATATTATACTTATTACGATAGCTCGTAGCGGCGTCTATTTCTACTTAGCGCGCGATACCTATTACCTCTACCTTTACGGCCTCTTAAGCAACTCGTATCTCGTACTAGGTATATATCTCCGCCTATATAGAACTAGGCTCGTTTTCTTCCTTACTAGTACCGTTACCGCTCTCTTTAACGTTAAATATAGGCTACTACTTATCTTCTAGCTTCTTTATTATACGGTCGAGCGATATATACTATATTTTAACGTTTAAATAGTATTTAGCCGTTATTAAGTCCTATTAGCTAGTAGTATTATATAAGGCCTCGAAGTTAGCCGCTATTCTTACTAAGGCGATCTTATTCTTCTTACTTTAACTACGCTTCTATCGCTTCGTCGCCGCTTCGATTATTACTTCCGATATATCGACCGCTCTACCTATATCGGTTATATAAATACGAAGAATCGCCCTTACCGCCGCCGTACGCTGCTCCGAGTTATTAGTCCGCCTAGTTCTACTTTTATCTTCTACCGAAGGCCTCGGTACCTCTAAAGGCGCTATAGAAGCTCGGAAACTTGGTATTTACTACGAGAAGTTAGGTATAGTTAATAGCGCTTAAGAGGCCTATTTTAGCGGCATTATCTACTATAAAAAAAGGCTATAAGAAGGCTATAAAGAAGCGATAGAATAGCCTAATTCTACGCGCTATAGAAGACGCGATTTAGCCTTAAACGAGGTCTTAACAACCTTCTTATTTAGTAATAGACGGAAACCAATACTACTACTACTACTTATAGCAATAGTATAGGTTACCGAGGGTAACATAACCTACAGCAATATAGGCAGCTATGTTCAGCAAGATAGGATAACGAGACTGTCGCTTAGGCTAATAACTAGAGCCCTGCAATATAGGTATTACAGAAGTGTAATATAAACAATGTGCTATACGAGGTTAATAATCTGTCTACTCTACAGAAGGAGGCCTCTTATATAGGCTCAAAACTAGCCTATAGGTATAGGGCCGGTTACTAGCTAATATCCCTCCCTTTCTTCGTATCTAACTAGACACGCTTTACATTGCGCGCTTAAAACAAACATATATACATCCTTAGCGGTCTTAGCTAAGGCTATTTTCACAACTCCGCAATAATACCCCCGGGATAGTATTAATCCTAGATACTATAATTATATAAAAACGACTTCCTAAGCAACACTATATAGACCTACTGTTGCTTTAACGCGCCGTAATCCTTACTAGCAATAACCTTATCTGCTAGTCGGCTCTCGAAATCTCCTCCGTATACGTTAAAGCTATTAGCACCGAAGTACTGTCCCTCGTAGAAAGCTTAATTAACGAGGAGGTTAGTAGCCTTTTCCGTCGCAGCTTTCTCCTAATTGTGCAGATACTTCTTGAGTCCTTTGTTAAATAATAGACGGAAACTAACACTACTACTACTACTTATAGCAATAGTACAGGCTACTAAGGGTAATATAACCTATAGCAATATAGGCAGCTATATTTAGTAAGATAGGATAACGAGACTGTCGCTTAGGCTAATAACTAGAGCCCTATAATATAGGTATTGTAGAAGTGTGACATAAACAATATACTGTACGAGGTTAATAATCTGTCTACTCTGTAGAAGGAGGCCTCTTATATAGGCTTAAAACTAGCCTATAGGTATAGGGCCGGTTACTAGCTAATATCCCTCCCTTTCTTCGTATCTAACTAGATACGCTTTATATTGCGCGCTTAAAACAAACATGTATGCATCCTTAGCGGTCTTAGCTAAGGCTATTTTTACAACTCTGTAATAACACCCCTAGAGTAGCATTAATCCTAGATACTATAATTATATAAAAACGACTTCCTAAGCAACACTATATAGACCTACTGTTGCTTTAACGCGCCGTAATCCTTACTAGCAATAATCTCATCTACTAGTCGGCTCTCGAAATCTCCTCCGTATACGTTAAAGCTATTAGTACCGAAGTACTATCCCTCGTAGAAAGCTTAATTAACGAGGAGGTTAGTAGCCTTTTCTATCGTAGCTTTCTCCTAATCGTATAGATACTCCTTAAGTCCTTCGTTATTAAGCTAGAGGATCTATTTAACTTCGTTCTAAACAACGTAACTTAACTAAGGAATCCTACTAACTAGGGCGTCGGAGATATAGCCGAGGCCTTCGACTAAGATAGCTATAGGGAAAGCGAATAGCACGAAGGAGTTAGAGGCTAGGAGGGCGGTTAGATTGCGGTGCGCTTTAGCAACCTAAGAGACTGTTAAGTTCTCGTAGCCCTTAACCTTAGTGCCGTTAATAACGCGAGAGTAGCCTAGGTTAATTAATATACGGTTGCTCTTAGTCTTTAGATTACTATACGGAAGGTATAGCATCTAAATAGAGACCTCGCATTCCTTTAGAGGGTTAAGGATCTACTCCGCTTTACGCCCCTTACTATTAGGCTAACTATCGAATATATAGTCGAGGTCGTCGCCGGTAAGGTACTTGTTAGTAAGCTTGCCGATCTTGCTTAGTAGGACTAGGCTACGAGCCTTAAGCTTCTTAACCTAGTTCGCAAAGACCTCGGGCTAATATATACCTTCGACAATAGTAGAGCAGCTAGTCTTATCCTTAGATATAAGGCAGACCTTAATACGCAGGTAACTAGCACCCTCGCTAGCTACGAGCTTAACTATGTCTTGTCCGAGATAAGTAGACTCCTTAGAAGGACAGTTTTTATAAGTACCGCCAACCTTAAAGAACTTAGTAGGCTTAGGGACGGAGATAAGCTCGTATACGTAATTAGGTCGAAGGGCGATAGCTAAGAGCTATAGAGTAGGGTGCTAGCGGACGATTTAGTTGCTTATACTATAAGTTTAAAAGGCATTACGGCCTTCTTGCTTAGACTTAGGCATCGCACGTATATGCTAAAGGTATATTTTAAACTCCTCCTATATTAGATCGATAAGGAAAGGAAGATATACTCTACGAGGCTCTTATAACTAACTAAAGACTTAAGGGAAGATAGCATTGCTAGTCTAGCGAAAGCGATCGAAGGAGGTGCCTTAGCTAAGGATACCGGTAACGAACTTGCTCTAGCGATCCGTTAGCGTAAGGGCGCGAGTAATAGTACTAGTAGGGTTAAACGCGTAGAGTCCTAGAGATATCGGGGCGGCAATAGGGCGTCTAGGAAACTAGTTAGTATAGGCCTAATTAGCCTTAAGGGTAGCGAAGGCATCTTAATTAGCGACATTACGTCTAATCTTTAATAGGCGGCTAATAAGGACACTCGTCTTAGCACTAGTATAGAGACTACACGCCTTAGCGGCCTTCTTAACATAGCTAGCATATATAGTAAACGGATCTTCGCCTAGCTTACTAAAGTCGTCGTACTATTAACAAATAGACAGGGCGACAGATGCTTTGCCTATATCGGCCTTGTAAACTATATCGATCTCGGTAATAAGATGTACGACAGAGTTACCCTTATAGGAACTATAGATATTCTTAGTTAATAGCATTAGCGAGAGGCCTCTATACCTACGCTTACTAAAGGAACCCTCGGAGGAAACACTATCTTCTAGTAGCGTATCTAGCATATTAACATCCGAGTTACTATAGTTAGTACTAGAAGCCGTAGTAGACTTCTTAGCGGCCTTCTAGAATACCTAGCGAGCCTATAACGCCTTCTAACGCGCTGCTTCTACCTTAGCGCGCTTATCTTAAACTTCTTAAAGGACCTTACGGTTGCGGGTCGAGCGGCGATCTTGTGCCTATATCTCTATAGCGAGCGCTAGACTAGTAGCCGTATCGGCTTCCGTCTTAAGGCGAAGGACCTTACGTTCGAGAACATCTACGATAGGAGCCTCTTAACCCTTAATAATAAAGCCTATACTATTAATGCGACAGCCCTTCTCTTTTAGTAGATCTTTAGTAGACTAGGCGTTAAGATCTACCTTAGCAATAGCGTCCTTATACCGCTTCTAGTAGGCTGTCGTAAAGTCGTTAAGTGCGAAGGTTAAGTTAACTAATTGCTTGCCGTACTTCTTACTAGTAGTAGAGACTCGATAGATTATAGTATAAGAAAGGTACTCTACTCCCTCGCGACGGACCGGATACTTGTTAACGAACGACGCAACCTACTTAGCACGCTCTTATCTATCGTAGACGAAGTTAATAAGGCTCTTTAGGAGACTACTCGGACCTCCCTACTACTCGAAGGCTTAATTAAGATTCGTAAAGCGTATATAAATCGTAATACCCGCCGTCTCGAGGCTATAAACGATAGGAAAGGCTTAATAAAGCTCTATATCCTAAAGAACGTCTCGCTTGAAGATGCGCTTACTAATGTCCTAGCGCAAGTTGTTTATACCGTACGATACTAAGATAGTAGCCTTCTTAATGTTTCGATCGATAACGCGTAGCAAGGTACGAGCGGTCTTAATCTTCTTTTAGGGGTCGTCGATAGCGGTAACGATCTAGAAATAGTGCTCGAGGCTAGTTGTAGCGACTAAGGCGCTATCGGAGGGGGCTTCGATCGGGACTAGCGCGCCTAGGTTTAGAGCTCGTAGGTTGCTACTGCTGCTAGCGCCTAGCGGATTTAGGGCGCTAGAAGACATCTTAGTCGACCGGAGCGGAAAGGAGTTAGTAACGAGTTTACAAAAACGTTCGTAGCTTATTAATAATAATTAAAGGGTTTAGATAGAAGAAGGGAGAGGGGGTAGGCGGTAGTAAGTTAGTTAGTGTTTAGGTAGAAGAAAGAGCTTAGAAAGCTCGCCTTAAATAGGGTACAAAGGTAGCGTAGTCCGTATATTCCGGTAAAGCAAACGGATAACGACTATATATAGACCCTAAAAAGTAAAGCTATATACGAGACCCCTTTATTAGTAGGGTAGGCTAAAGTTTAACAATCGATCTAGCTAATTACTAGTAGCGACTACGCGCCTTTATTAATCTCTAGCTTTCATAGATTCTCGCGCACTCGAAATGTAACTAGTTAGTTCGAGTACCTAGTAGTAATCTGTAGTAGTAAGGCTAGCGGGACTAATAATACCCCCGGGATAGTATTAGCTTTTCTCTAGAGATACTCGGCAACTAGGAGCAAATTACCTAGGCCTAGCGTAGCTTATATTAGCCTATAGCACTGTCGTTGTAGATGTAGCATTACCTTTTATAGCAGCAGGCATATAAACGTAGCCCGTGCGCTCTTCTTTCTTCTAGATACTAAGCTTAGCGGCCTAAGGTCCCTATTCTTAGAGGCTATAGGCCTAGGTTGCTACGTCTATCTAAGAGCTAGGAAGGGAGAGGGATCCTCCCTTTCTTAGTGTCCTACGTAGCTAATACTAATTAGGGTAGGAACAATCCTCTCTAGCGGAGTATCTTGTTATCGTTACTACCTAAGGGCGGTTGCTAGAGACTAGGAAACTAGAGGGAAGTAGTCCTAGAAGGGCGGGAGGTTAGGTTCGGCTAGCTTCCGAATGCTACCTCCGGGGTATTATTCGGAAGTTATTCCTCGTATAGTTCTTTCTAAGGAAAAACAAAAAGAGTAAAGCTATAGCAATATTAATCGAAGGCAAAAGGCAAAAGAGCAAAATAATAGACAAGGTAAAAGCAAAAGAGGGTAACAACTAAGAGCATTAATATCCGTAGGAACAGGTAGTAAGGACTAAAGCTAAAGGGCAGCGCTATATTAATAGCGCGGAGAATAGTTAATAGAGGCAAGGAAAAGTAACGTAGCGGGAAGGACAAGCAATTATTTAGTCTCGGGGTCGTCTAGCTATAATTCTAGGCGGTCTTTATCGCTAGACTAGTTAGGTTCCTCGGAGTTAGTATTAGATAGCTAGAAGTCTAGTTTACTATTAGAATCGGAATTAATATCGGAAACGCTCTATATATAGTTAATCCGTATATAACCCTCCCTTTGTTCTTAAGTTATTCCTAATAGCTTACTAAGACGAATCTAGGGATAGGTATAGTTCCTAGGTAGAATAGGATCTAGAATAGCGGCAGGATCCTCCTCCCGATAGGCATCTAAGGACGGTAGAGGGTCTACGGAGGCACTAACTTCCTCCTCGGTCGGCGGAGGGCGGGCAGGTTCTCGTAACTTAACGATCTTCTTTAGATTAGCCCGAGGGTGAGTGTGCTTTAAGGTAGCACTATCTAGCTCCTAAAGAAGATATACGGAACCCGAGTAAAGGACCTCCTTTACTCTATAAGGACCCTTCTACTTAAAGGCTAGCTTATAGGAGATAGGAGTAACTATACTCTAGTTCGGACTAGTATAGAAGGACTATATCGCTAACCTTTAGAGGTTCCTAATTAATAGCATTATAGTTATCAAAATACTGCTTAGCCTCTTCCCGAAGCCGACGTTGTCGAGTAAGACCCTCTTTGTTAGGACTAAAGAGGTTATACGTAATTAGTATATAACTAGGCTCGAGTGAAGCTAGGGTCTTAATGCCTTAGGCAGGGCTTAGCGCTTAGCGTTAGGCTAACTTACCTATCTTCCTCCCTCTCCTCTTAGCTCTCTATCGAATACTATACTAATTTACTACTACCCTATCTACCTACTAACATAACCCTTTTTATATAGTATTCGATCTACCCTTTAAGGGCAGTAGCTAGATAGTCCTTATTTTAAGCTTTTAGCGGTATAGCTACGAAAACCGTTAATCTAACTATATTGCGCCCGAGGCGGGATCTATATACACTATTCTATTAGAATAACTGTACTAATTATTAAGCAAGGCCTTCTATACGGCCTATTATACTAAGTTAATCGTACTAGACTAATATCTACTAATTCCGCTATATCCGTATCTTAGGGACTAACAATATATTATTAGTGTTACCCCCTATTATAATAGCCGGCTTATCGCGAAGTAACAACAACCGTGCTGCCGCTAGCAGCGCTAGCAATAACAACGCTAGTAGCATAGTGCCTACTAAAGTGCCTACTAAAGCACCTACTAAAGTGCCTCCTACTAAAGGGCCTGCTACTAAGCCTGCTAAAGAAGAACCTGTAATCCTAGGTAACGATCTAGAATTGCCTATTAACGACATTCTTAACAACATTGTTAATCGACGATATAGCTAGCTAGCCTTTAGCCCCTAGCTAGTAGCGAGACTTTAGGAAGCTACCCGAAATAGGCTTACTACCCTACGTTAAGAACAACAGCTAAAGGATAATCTCCTCGAGATTCGCCGCCTATAGGAAGCCCTAACAACTACTGCTAGACTATAACTAGTAGTAGGACCTTCTATTCAAAAGAAGGATACTAAGCTTAAGGACTGCACTATGTTTAATAGCTCTAGTCGAAAACAGTACAACGACTACATTCGTAACTATAAACTCAACTAGCGCAATGTACTAAGAGCGCTACTAGACGACTACTCCTTAGTCGTATATGCTATATAGTATATCAATAGCGACCTAAAGCGCATATAGGATAACTATTTCGACTCCCTCGACGACTAGACCGCTATTTAGTAGCAGACCTACAAAACTATTATGCTAGACACCCTTAGAAACCCTATACTAAGGCAATAACACGCTTAGGACTAACACCCTCGAGCTAAACAAAAGACTAGTTAATCGGCCCGCTTATTTAAGGCCTATTTAAAGACCCTCGAGGACGATCTGCTAGCTAAGACCGACTCTATCTAGATTTCCGAAATACGCCCTAAATTGCGATAGGAACTAGTCCTTAAATTGGACCGCCGCCGTGTGTTTGAATAGACTAACCTAATACGCATTCAATTTATAGTCGAGGTAGAAATAGCTAAACGAGCTGTCTAGCTCTAGTAACAACTAGAATTAAGGATCCGACCTGCTAGTAACCGTAGCAACCGTAGCCGCGGAGGAAACTAAGGTTCCTACTAGGACAATAATACTAACAATAGGAACAGTAACGATCGTAGAAGAAGCCGTAGCCGGCGGCTATATAGAGGAGGCCGCGATAGGGGCCGTAGAAGGGGCTCGTATCCCTATAGTACTAATCGCTCGGCTAACAATAGCGGCAATAGCTATAGCAATCCCCTAACCGGACTAAAGTGCTTCAATTGTAATAGTACTAGCTATCTACTAGGCTAATACGACAAACCTAAGGACTAGGCCCGAATCGACCGTACTACTACTAAGCACCGAAAGCACCTCTTAGCAGCTAACGCTACTCCTATAGGCTAACCTTCGAAAAAAGAGTAAGCGCCGCACTAACTGTTAGCCTCGTACGGCGTAAGACTATCGACATTGTACTAGCTATTATACGTACCTGTCTTATATCTAGGCCCGATACTAACTATAAGGCAAAGGTTATACTAGACCCCGGAAATTCAGTTAGCGCCCTTATTAGCTATTACCTAGCTAAGCAATTAGACCTTCGACAACTGCCGAAGACTAACCTACTAACCCTTGCTTAGTTTAATAACGCTCGGCACTTGACCTACAGAGCCTACTATATTCCTATAGTTCTAAAAGACGACCTCGGAAATGAACGCCTACTAAACTTTACTGCCTATGCGGTAGACATAGATAGCCTCCTATCCGATATTGTTATTAGCAACCCTGTTCTTAAGTACTATGCTATAGTTATAGACCTAGGCAGCTAATAGTAGCGATTTAGAATCGCTAGGAAAGAGGACATTAAACACATTAATATTAGCGAGTGCCCTAACGATATTAGGGTCCTATTTATTAGCAACCTAACCCTAGCTAATCCGACTACCGACCTGCTCGGTAGGGATAACGAAGAACCTATGCCCCCTAACGGCATAGACTCTAATTAGCTCGAACGTATACTAGAGCCTATTTGAGAGACCTATATTAATGTGTTTAAACACTACTTAGCATCGAAATTGCCTATATTCAAGGAGACAGATTATAAGATTAACATTATAGAGGGCAAAGAGGTTCCTTTTAGTCCCCTCTATAACCTTAGTAAACGAGAGCTCGCTGTATTGCGTAAGTACCTAGAGGAAAACCTAGCTAACGGTCGCATTCGGTATAGTAACAGCCCTGCTAGTACACTAATCCTATTTATTCTAAAGAAGGATAGTAGCCTACGGTTATACGTCGATTACCGTAGACTTAATGCTGTTACTATTAAAGACCGCTATCTACTTCCGCTTATTAATAAGACCCTCGATCGCCTTTCTAGCGCTTACTACTATACTATACTAGACATTAAGGATGCGTACTATCGTATCCGCATTCGTAAGGGCGACGAATAGAAAACAGCCTTCCGTACTCGCTATAGCTATTTCGAATACTTAGTTATACTATTCGGCTTAGCTAATGCCCCTGTAATATTCTAGTCCTATATTAATCGGGCCCTTTCGGGTCTATTAGACTATCTCTATATAGTCTACCTAGATAACATCCTAGTTTATATACATTTACCTAATATTGCAGAATACTAGGCCGTAGTGCGTAAGGTCCTCGACCGCCTACGAGCCTATAGACTATATTACAAACCTTCTAAATGCACCTTTGCTTCTAAAGAGGTATTATTCCTTAGCTTCCTTATTTCAACCGAGGGTGTTAAGGCTAATCCTAACCGGATTAAAACAATTACTAAATAGCCTGTTCCTACGTCTATTAAAGAGCTTCAATTATTCCTAGGTTTTGCTAACTTCTACCGTCGGTTTATTAAGGGCTATTTACGGCATGTAATGCCCCTAACTAAGCTTATTAAAACCAAGGCCAACCTAACTAGAGAGTTCAAATAGACTAATAGAGCACAAGCCGCTTTTAACGGCCTAAAGCAACGCTTTACTAATGTCCCCTTGTTACACTATTTCGTACTAAGCAAGCAGATCCGAATTGAAACTAACGCTTTACAGTTCGCTGTATTAGCTATTATATTATAGCAGGCTAATAATACCTATTAGCACCCGATTGCCTTCTTTTTACGGAAGATAATCGATATAGAACGTCGGTACGAGACCTACGAGCAAGAGCTCCTAGCAATCGTAGAAGCCTTTAAGCACTAGCGCTATTATCTCGATAGTGCTTAGCACCCTATTTAGGTCTATACGGACTATAACAACCTCCGTAGAATTACGAAGGTTACTAGGGTTATAGGTCGATAGGCTAGATAGGCCGTCTACCTCGCTAGGTTCGATTTTAATATATTATATCGGCTAGGCGTAAGTAACCCTACTAATAGCCTATCGAGGCGACCTAATTACGATAGCGAAACCTAATACATTAATTCTCTATTTCCAACCCTGCAGTATAAGATTGCTATAGACCTTGCTATAAAGTAGGCGTAGGATAAGCGGACTTCCGGACCCCGCGGCGGTAACAAATACTATAGCGGAGTTGTCGTTCTTCTAGTATACGTTAAAAAGGACGTAGATCGCTCGAGCTATAACGACTCGATTGAAGATATTGCTATCTATAGCGATAGTACTATAGAAGAGGTTGTAGTTAATCCGGCTACTAGTACTATTAGATATATATAATGCGTACCTCGTTCGATAGCGAGGGTGCTATTAAATAACCTTATAAATAGGGATAGTCAATCGTTTATAGATAAGCTGTTGCGTGCTTAGTAGAGGGACGCCTTTGCTATCGAGCGTATTAATAGGCTTGTAAGTAGGCGGGCGACCCGATCTAGCAAGAGTAATAACAATTAGTCGATCGACGACAAAGGTTACTTAAAGTTTAAGGGCAGATACTATATCCCCGCTAAACAATCGAGTAGACAAGAGCTTTTAAAGAGGCACTATAATAGTAAACTCGCTAGTTACTATAGTATAGAGAGGTCGCACGAGTTACTATCGCGTATATACTACTAGCCGAATAGTAAGCGGCATATAAAGGAGTATATATAGACCTATATAGTATGCTAGCGAGTCAAAGCACTAAAGCACTTACTATTTAGCGAGTTGTCTTTACTCCCTGTTCTAAAGAAGCTATTTGTAGAGCTTATAATAGATTTTATTATAGGTCTTCCCCCTACTAAGCGAAGAGGAAGCAAAGACATCTTTAACGCTATCCTAGTCGTTGTAGACCGATTTACTAAGGGCGCTCGTTATATCCCTACTAGGAAGGATTAGACAGCTATTAACTTAGCTAAGTTACTATAGAATAACATCTTCTATAGCTATTAGGGAACCCCTAAGGGGATAGTCTCTAACCGAGGCTCGACATTTATATCTTACTATTAGAGTAAGATATGCCTATAGCTAAGACTCAAGCATCGCCTGTCTATAGCATTCTATCTATAAACAGATAGCTAGACCGAGAGGCAGAATGCTACGCTATAGCAGTACCTACGTAGCTATATTAATAAGAACCCTAACGACTAGGTTAACCTCCTATAACTAGCCGAATTCGTATATAATAACAGTATCTACTTATCTACTAAGGTATTACCTTATTTCGCTATAATAGGCTAAAACGCTACTATGCTATAAGACCCCTTGTCGCTCGAGGCCGAGCGTAAGGAAAGGGAAGCGGGTTAAGGTCAACCTAAAACACTAGCGGCTATTAAGAGGGTTTAGAAGATGCGAGAAATTCACGCTAACATAGCTAACAAACTAGTAAAGGCCTAGGCCTATTAGAAGGCCTACTATAACAAACACTATATGCTAATAACCTTTAAGTAAGGCGATATAGTTATGCTTAGCACAAAGAACCTCCGTATCCGCAAACACCTATCCCCTAATAGCAAAACAAGGCCTAAGCTCGTACTAAGATACATTAGCCTATTCCGTATTCGAGAAGTTAAGGGCTCCTCCGCATAGGCCTATTAGTTATAGCTTCTACCTTATTACACTATCTATAACACCTTCTACGTATCCCTCCTTAAACTATACTACTAGCGTAAAGGCGATAAAGCGCCTACTAAGTTAGAAGAAGTCTTAGCTAATAGTAAAGAGCTATAGTCTGTAGAACGTATCCTAAAGTATCGGACTAGGTAGGGCAAGAAGGAGTACCTATTAAGATAGCAAGGCTATTTACCTAAATAGGACTTATAGGAGGCTAAAGACTCGTTTAAGGATATAACTAAGTTGTTAGATGAATATTAGACTAGCGTAAAGAACACGAAGAAGGCTAAGAGCTTATAATGCCTATAATATTACTACTAAGCCTAGGATTAATACTATCCCCGGGGTGCTATTAGCTAACTAATTAGAGGCAAGCAATTGTCGGCAACAAAGGATAATAAGACTATACTACTATAGTAGATACGCACCGAGCGTTAACAAACGCGCTATAACTATTAACTAATCGCCTACTCTTTTAAGGAACCTACCTCTTTACTAGCGTACCCTATAAGACCCTCCTTTTAACGCCCCTTCTTGTTCCTTCCTTCTATCGAGGCCTCGAGGCCTAGGCGATCGGCGAGGGCGGTGCGTATACGCGTAGAATAGTAATAATAATAATAACGATAGCGTCTCGCCTATACTAAAGGGCGGCACGGCCGGCGCGGCTATATTAGTAACGGTATTACGGAGTGTGTTATTAGTAGAAGGAGGAGATTAGGAGCGAGGTAAAGTTAGCGCTAAGACGACTAGCGCCGCTATTATTAACATTACTTACTATTGTCGCTGCGCCTATAGATATAACCTTACCTATACTACTATTACAGGTAAGCAACGCGTACGTAGATACTAGATATAAGACTTAATAGGTTCGATAAAGAGCTAAGTCTATCTACGTGAATCCGAATGGTTTTGTGTAGTGCGCTAAGCGCTAAGTAGTAGGTTAGAGTCGCGTAGGCCGAATGCCTAAGGCTAGCGCTTTCTACCTAGGGCGTAGCCCTTTATATTACCCCCGTCCTCCTCCCCTTCCTTAGCGGGGATAGAAAGCCCTCCGTAGTTTCTATCGCTATTACTTTATCCGTTAGATCTATACCTATCTAAGCTTCTCTAGAGTAACGCGCTCGTAGTTTCCTCCTTTGCGATTAGGGTTTCCGCTACTTTCCGGTCGGGGTTGCCGTACCTAGGGTTTTAACGACTATAACTTTCTTCGCGACTGCTAAACCGCGCTCTTTTGCCTACTTACCGCCTTCTAGAACGCGCCGTAACTGCGCTTTTAAACGCTTTACTTATAATCGCGCTTTCCTTTGCTTTCGCGACCTTTACTTCGGCGTCGCCTTCTAGGAGTATTAATATTTCCCTCTTCTTCTTCTTCTTCCTCTTTTCTTTATATATACCTCTACTACTACTACTACTACTACTACTACTAATACCGCAAGTCCTTCCCCTTCCTCCTTAGTTCCCTTCGTAAAATTAACTTGTCCTAGATAGCTCGTCGAATTTACTACGTTAGTTGCTATAACTCCGGCGAAGACTGCGCCGACTAATTTATAAGGTCCCGGTCCGATTCGTCGCAGGATCTACTAACTTTTCTTAAGCCCGCTAGCTCTAGGGCTTACGCTAATTGCGCTCGTAAGAGAATTGCCTACGCCCTACTATAAGTTATCGCGATTCCCGTATTAAATCTCTCGCTAACTATTTAGTCCTTAAATAGCCTACGTAGCCTACGCTAGCTATACCCGCGCGACCCGCGCTAATGTCGCTAAGAAGTACTCCGAGCTTCTTAAGGTTCTTAAGGCTTAGAAAGCCCTTAAGTCTCTCTAGCCGTAGGGGTTATTATCTAGGTAAGATTCTCCGTTTCCCGCGACAAAACCCTCGCTAACCGTTTGTTTTAGCGCTGTCGCCTCGGAGGTAACGAACACCGTCGCTAATGTCGTAGCTTAATAGACTTAGACGTAAGTTCCTCGCTACCCTTCGACTTTCTCTCGCTAACCTTTCTTTTTTAGTAGCGTTCCGACCGCCCTCTGTCTTAGTAATAATCGTCTAGATCCGCTAGAGGAGTAAAGGTTTCCGTAGGTTTTCTAGGGGTTTCTAGGTGGTTTCGGATATGTTATTATTATTTTTTTTTATAGTCCTAAGGTAACCTTCTAATTTCGGGCGGAGACCCGACACTTACTTATAAATACCTAAATGAAATTCTTCTCGGCTCTAAATTATATTTCTCTTCTCTAGTGTTCTAGTAATTCTAAGTCTAGTAAGTTAGTAAGAAAATCCAAACTCTAGAAGTTAGCAAAAGTCCCTAGAATCTATAAACCCGTTACTCCGCGGAAAAACTCTAGGTTGCCGCGTTATTTCTTCTATTTTCCTCTCTTCTCCTAATCTCCTAGAGGCCCGTCGTTCTCCTCGATTTGTCTATATTTCGCTTCGAAGTTGTCTAGCGCGGAGGTATCCGCGATATAGTCTAGGGGTTCCTACGTAGGTTTATAGTACCCGTTCTATTTTACGAGTGCTTCTCGCCCTCGGCCTCGCTTCTTTTTTCGGGCGTATAGGATTTCTTCGACCTGCTATTCTTTATACGTCTCGATTAAGATAGGGTCCGGCTATTCGTCGTCGGTTACCTGCCCTAGAAGGGGGTCCCGGCTCGCAAGTCTTAGAAGGTCGGTATAGAATACTAGGTAAATGTTGCTAGGTATCCCCGAGAGTCGTACTAAGATAGGCGATAACACCTCTTCTACCGTATACTTAGCGTGCTTCGAGTCGAGGCTCTTCTTTAGTCTACCGGTCTAGTAATTCCTTAGGTCGAGCTAGACCTTGTCTCCGATACGATATACCGGCGCTAGAGTTCTAGTCTTGTTCGCGCTGTCCTCTTACTTCTATACGGCCTCCGCTATTTATACTTAGTATAGATCTAAGATCTTCTTAATCTTATTTACGAACTCCTCCGCCTGTTTCGCGGTAGTTAGCCGTCTATCGATAGCTAGGTCCTCTTCTAACGCAACGGGGGAGGTAGATTTGTAACCGTAAGTCGCGAAGAAAGAGCTTATTCCTAACCCCGCTTAGTGTCTCCCGTTAAACGCTAGTTCTACCGTAGGAAGCTATTAGTTCCAATCGGACTGTATCTAGTTAATATAGTTCCGTAGGTAAGCTTATATATCTTAGTTTACGCGCTCCGGACCCCCGTCGGTTTGTAGGTAGTAGGCGGAGCTTAACCTCTACTTTACGCCGAGTAGTCGATATATCTCCCTCTAGAAAGTGCTTGTCTAATTCGTACCTCTATCGCTAGTAATAGTACGAGGAAGTCCGTAATACCTAACCTAGTATTTTAGAAACAATACCGCGTATTCCTCTACTTTTATAGAGGGAGTACCGATAAGAGCGATCTATTTGCTAAGGCGGTCTTTAATTACCTATAGATACCGGTTCCTATCTAACTCCGGCAGGTCGGTTATAAAGTCTATCGAGATTTCCTAGAAGAAACGGTCGGGTACCGGTAGGGGTTTTAGGAGGCCGTGTTTGTGTTCCCTCTATACCTTATTACGTCTATAATAGTTGCAGTTCTATAGGAATTGCCGTACCTGCTTCGACTATAGCGGCTAGTAAAAGTCGCGACCTAGTATAGAAGTAGTAGAATCCCGGCCGGGGTAGCCGTAGAGCGGCGAGTCGTAGATCGACTAGATAATCTTCGTACGTAGTATATCCTACTATAGTTCCTCGGCCTCTATATCTTTATATTCGGTTTCCGTCGTCGCTAGGGCTCCTAGAACCTAGAGCTTACCGTAGTAGCGAAGGAACCCCTTAGGGTCTATTATATAATCCCCGATCTAAATTTTTGCTTTAATTTCTAGTTGCAATATTCTATATCCCTTACGGATTTTCCGTACTACCGTCTAGTATACCGTATCTTTCTCGATAATGCTCTTTTATATATCGTTTATCTCTAGGTCCTAGAATAGTTTAGCGCTTTCCGGCGAAGGCTACGCGGGCTCCGTTTCGTTTACGAGTAGGGATAACGGGCTCGCCTTCGTTATACGCGGGAAGCTACGGATAGTAGTACTAGAAATCTAGACGTTTTCCGGCTAGTTTAGAGAGAGGTCCGGCTCTAAGAATCTCCGGAACCTCGAAAGCTTATCGTCTTAGCCTAACGTATCTTATTCCCTCCTCGATAAGGTATCCGGTAGGATAGCTTCGATTCCCGGCCGGTAGACTAGGATAAACTAGTATTTCGCTAGTTCTTCCTACTATCGGATCTGTCTTTCGGATAGCTAGCGCTTTACTATAAAGTATTCTAGGTTCTTATAGTCCGTCTAAATCGTAAAGGGACTATATAATTTTAGCTCGGAGTCCTAAAACTTAATACTAGACACGACTACGAGCATTTCCTTATCGTAGATATCGTAATTGATCTCCGCCTTATTTAGTTTCTTCGAAAAGAAGCCTACCGGTCGGCGGATTCCCGCCTTTTCTTAGATAAGAGCGCCCCTAATCGCGAACCCGCTACAATCCGTCTTAAGGAAGGTAGGGAGAGACGGGTCCTACTAGGTAAGTACCGGGGCGCGGTAGAATTTATCCTTTAGCGTCTCGAACGCTTTGTCCTATTCTTTTCCCTAGGCGAACGGGGTTCCCTTGCCGGTAAGCGCAGTTAATAGTGCGGAGATCTTAGAATAGTTCGGTACGAATATGCGGTAGTAGTTCGTAAATCTTAAGAAACGACGAACTTCCTTTTAGGTCTTAGGTGCTACCTATTTTCGTATAGCTTCTACCTTCTCGGAGTCGGCTAACACTCCTCCTCCGTCGGCGTAAACGATAAATCCTAGGTACTTAATCTTTTTCTAGGCGAATTCGCTCTTTTTAATATCGAGGTAAAGGCCTCCGTCTTAAAGCTTCTTAAGTACCGCTCTTACCTTACGGAAATAGTCTTCCCTCGACCCGCTCGAGTAGATAACTACGTCGTCTATATACGCTAATGCGAAGTCGTCTAGATACTCCTATAGGAGAGTATTAATATACCGTTAAAATATAGCCGGAGCTCCGGACAAACTAAACGAATACACTAGCTACTCGAACGAGCCTAGCCTTGTCCGGAAGGCCGTCTTATACTCGTATCCTTTTACTATTCTAATCTTATAGAAGGCCGAGACTACGTTAATCTTAGTTAACTACCGGGCCTCTATTAGGTTCCTTATAGTATCCGGGATTAGTAGGAGGGGGTATCTATCCTACTTCGTTAGAGCGTTAAGCGCCCTATAGTCGTAGTAGAACCGTAGTCCTCCCCCGGGCTTCTTAACGAATAGTACGGGCGCCGCCGCTTTAGAGTTCGCCGGTTTTATAAACCCCTTCTTTAGTAGCTCGTCTAGCGACTTCCGTAAGACTAAGAGTTCTTGCTTCGATATACTATAGAGCGGACCCTAAGGGAGTTAAGGCTAGGATCCGTCTAGTTTCTCCCGGAGTTCTATCGTATAGTCGATACCGGGACGATAGGGCGCTAACTTATCGGCTTCCCTTTAACAAAACAGCGCGGCTATATCGCGAACCTCCGGGGGTAGCTTCTTCTTTAGCTCCTCGATCGTCGGGTATTCCTTCGTCTTTAGGGCCTTTTTAATATCCTCGGCAATTGTCGTAGCAAGTAGGCTTCTTACGGCGTTAATCGTAGCGATATTCCCGTTCGTATCGACCTCGCGGTAATAGCGCCCTTCTTTAATCTAATATCGAGCCCTTCCGTAGTAGTACTATCGTTTCTTAGGCGCAGTCCTAACCTTATTATATGCCTTCTATAGGTTCCCTAGGATAAGGGGAAAAGCTAATCCCGGTACGACGTAAGCGTATACTATTTATTAGAATCCGTTAATTTCTATCCGAAAGGCGACGACTCCTACAATTTTCACGTCTTATATTGCCGACGACGCTCCTTTTACTTCTCGGGACTTATAGCTAATATAGCTAAGTCCGAGGCCTTTAGCTAGGCCCGTATTAATTGTAGCGTAATACTAGTATCCTTCGTCGATAAGAGTAGAAGTTCCGACGTTATTTTCGAGGACTATATCGGTATATATAAGATTCCCGTTTATATCCTTTTTAACTTCTTCCTATTTCCTTACCCGTACTCTATCTACTCCCGACTCCTAACTACGAGTAGGAGTTACTCTTTTCCCGAGTTAGAACTGCTTAAGTCCGACTATTCTTCCGCGTCCTCTAGAATAGGTTATACGGAGGCGATACTAATCTTAGTAGGCTAAGCCGGCGGGGCGTACGAGCAATCTCGAATGCGGTGTCCGCTCGCTTTATAGCAGAAGTAGAGCCTTTTCTCCTTACGCTTCTCTCTTTCTATAGAGTCGACCTATTTAGCCCTAGGTTTCCCCGCCGTCGATTGTTAGGCTCTACGGTTCTTTCTACGGGAAGCGTTAGTTTAAGCAGGATTTATAACTACGTCTCTATTAGAGTCGACCTTCGGGTTCGTCGCGGGGGCCGTATAGGGGGGAATAACGACCGTAGGACTCGCTACTTCTTTCTTCCTTTCTTGCTAGCGTTTCGTAGCCTATTTAAACTAATCTGTCGACTCGAGGTTCGTTATAATCCGCTCGACCTCCTCCGTATAGAGATAGTAATCCTTAATCTTTAGTACGGCGGTAGTATAGGTCTTAGCCGCGTTTAAGAAGGTGTTCTTTAAATACCCGATTTTCGTATCGTCTATCTAACGGTCTCCGCCTACGCTTAGTAGGAGGCCGTCGAATTCTAGCTAGTAGTCGTACTAAGGTTATCCCTAGGAGTGCCTTAGGGCTTAGAGTTGCTCTAGCGCCTTTATAGCTTCGTTACTATCCGCGAAGACGTCCTCGAGTTGCTAGAAGAAAGCTTCGGGATCCTTTCCTTTCGTAAGGCTTCCTCTTTCCTAGAAGTAGCGTATCCTAGCGCGTTCCTTTGCCGGTAGGGTATCGTATACAGTGTCCTAGTAGTAATCTTCGGAGAGCTTTAGTTTTAGCCCGGAACGAACTCGGTACGAACTTCTTAGTCGTAGTAGGTAGTCCCGGAACGACTCGGCTTTCCTATCCTACGATAGTAGTTTCTACTCGCGGGACGCCGTTACGTTTTAGCCGGAAGCCGAGAGAGTTTCTAGTAGTCCTTTTAGGATCTCGTTCGTAGACTAGTCTCGAACTAAACTAGCTTCGGGAGGCCCGGGCTAGCGAGACGCTTCCGCGTATTAGAGCGCGGAACGAGTAGCTTATAGCTAGGCTTCTATCGTCTGCTATCTAGTATAGAGACTCTCGAAGGTACGATAGATCTCGTCCCTAGTTATCTCTAGTACGGTAGGGGCAGCGTTCCCCTAGCTATCTTACTCGGGTTCCTAATAAACCTCCGCGTTTCCTATATTAAAGATCGAACCTAATATTACAGGTAAGCAACGCGTACGTAGATGCTAGATGTAAGACTTAATAGGTTCGATAAAGAGCTAAGTCTATCTACGTAAATCCGAATAGTTTTATACGGTGCGCTAAGCGCTAAGTAGTAGGTTAGAGTCGCGTAGGCCGAATGCCTAAGGCTAGCGCTTTCTACCTAGGGCGTAGCCCTTTACAACTACGAGCCTAAGGCACCTTTAATTAAAACTTTAATTAAAGCTTTAAGCCTATTAAGGTTTGATTAAAACTTTAAGGCCGAGTTAAAACTTTAAGCCGCTTAAAAGATTAAGTAGACTAATAGACTAACTAACTAAGGGCAAAACTATAGAGCTAAGCTAGCCAGGGTCGATCTTGCGGATAATAGGTTACTTCTCGATCTATCTAACCCTTTAAGCGAGGCGAACCTCTACTACTATACTTATAATAGCCTTTACCTATAGAAACTAGACGAGCTGTGTTTTTTAAAAGATAAGATAAGATTAACAATTAAAGGCTACTAAACCTAACTAATTAGGGCTAGTAAAACTACGATAGTAAATAATAGCCCTCGTAATAATAAGAGCAACCCTCGGAACGGACAAACCCTCGGAGCGGACATTTCTAGGTCTTTTAGAGTAGACGCAAAGAACTCGGTACGACATTACTTAGAACGGAGGCAGGGCTGCAATACCTCGTACGTCTACCTATTATAGTAGGGAAGACGCGCTCGTATTATAATTAGTCGAAGGCCCTCAATTTTCGTAGCTATATATTACTTTATTATATACAAGGATAGCGTAGTTAGAGTTAGACATTGTATTGTATTAGAGGTAAGGTTTAACATAGTTACATAATCGGTAGTTGCGTATTTAATTTAGCGCGAATCGAGCAGCTTGTTAGACCTGCTAAGTTAGTAGCGATAGAGGTTAGAACAAAGACTAGCTACGAGGGCGCGGCCTTTAGAAGGGAAGCGTATATTAGGACTAAAGAGGTTACACGTAATTAGTATATAACTAGGCTCGAGTAAAGCTAGGGTCTTAATGCCTTAGGTAGGGCTTAGCGCTTAGCGTTAGGCTAACTTACCTATCTTCCTCCCTCTCCTCTTAGCTCTCTATCGAATACTATACTAATTTACTACTACCCTATCTACCTACTAACACAACCCTTTTTATACTCTTAAGAAGTCGTAGTTATATCCTTAAAAGCCTTAGCCCGTAGGGCAAGAAGATCTGCCCTAGTACGAACAGACCCCTAATTGTAAACGCTATACGTACGATAGGACAATTTAATAGGAAGAACGGCGTCCCTCCTAATTATAAGTTCCGCTAGTATAAGTCTAGTCGTGTCGACAATAGTAGTTCGGTCCGCCTAGAGAAGGGCTAGGACGCGGGTAGAAATAGGAACTAATCTGTCGCTACTATTAGTTATCTTAGATAGGGCATTAATTAACGACCGATAGCCGCGCTTAATAATAGCATTCGACTAGAGATAGTACGGGGAGATGCGAACGTTCTTCGCCCTATACGAAACAAGTAGCGCTTAAACCTCCTTAGCTATATTGTTCGTAGCGTTGTCTAAGATAACCTCGTAAGGTGTTCCCTAGCGGTAAAACAGATCCTTAAATAGGAAGGTAGCTATATTACGGGCATTAATAGCACCGTACCCCTTATAGAAATAATAGGCCTCCGGCTATCGAGAAAGACCCTCTCGAATAATATATAGGCTATTATTACGGCTAAGATAGACCCTATCGCTATACTACCGCTCCCTAACTAACTAGATAGTAGGGATACGCAGCTCCCCCGGACGTCGGTAGCTGTTCCTAAAGTTGCACTTAGGACAGCTCTTATAGTAGCGGGAGATATTAGCCTATACGCCGTCCTACTAATAGCGACGACGAAGGATATCGAAGGTGCCCTCCGCCGCCCGGTAGCCG
Organism: Pseudocercospora fijiensis CIRAD86; assembly: GCF_000340215.1. Lineage (NCBI taxonomy): Eukaryota > Fungi > Ascomycota > Dothideomycetes > Mycosphaerellales > Mycosphaerellaceae > Pseudocercospora > Pseudocercospora fijiensis. The sequence goes on along the minus strand of NW_006921539.1, from coordinate 1,665,807 downwards.
AGCTTATCGTAAACGGAATAAAGGATTTCTTATTAGGCTACTAGATCGTTAATAATACGCTAGAGCGGTATATTAACTATAGCCTATCGCTAAAGGATGCGATCCTTAATAAGGAACCTCCGAGAATAGCGAATAACGCGATAGTATTAACTCTTTAATAGACCGGGAGCTCTCTTCGTATAGGTAAGGAAGTAGGCGATATTATAGGAGGCGTCGGAGTAGACCCTATTAAGGATATTATCCCTACCTAGTTCGCCCGCCTTAGTATCGTCCTAGTCCTCGCCGTTAGTAGCAGGGTCTTCGTTAGGCTAGTTACTAGGTTAGTCGTCGGCAGTAGACCTAGTAATTACCGGCATAGCGTTAATATAGAAGGTAGTAAAGAAGGTGCGGTTAATAACCGCGTCGATATCCTCTTCTTCTATTATCTCGGCGATGTCCTCTTCTATAGTAGGCCTTCTAGAAAGGCTATCCGGTCTAGTATACTTCTTACTAGGAACATAGAAGACGTCGAAATCAAATAAATAGATCTAGGCAACCTACCGAGCTATCGTAGAGTTAGGTAGGTCGGAGGCTATATAGTTAAGTTAATAGACTAGCGTCTAAGCGTCGACTTCTAGGCGAAAGAACACTCTAAAGAGCTAAGGACGGAACTTTTTAAGAGCTTTATAGACACTAAGGCACTCCCGCTTACTAGTATCGTATCGGGCCTCGATTAGTTTCTATAGACCGGACTCGTACCGGATAGGGTAACGTAAGGAGGGCTCCTTACGATTATACTGTATTAGTATCTCGCCGTAACCTTCCCCGCTCGAGTCGATAGCAACAATTAGTAGACCTACGCCTTCCGAGTAGTTAATAGAGGTAAGCGTAGGCGCGCTAACAAGTGCCTTAGTAACCTTGTCCTTAGCGGCTTAGTAAACGGAGGTCTATTCAAACTCTATATCCTTCTTAAGTAAGGCGTATAGAGGCTTGTATACTAACGCAAAGTTTTCGACCTAGATATAGAAGTAGGAGACTACTCTAAGCTAGATCCGGATATCTTTCTAATAGGTAGGGTCGGGCTAGGACATAATCTTTAGGACCTATACATTGTTAGGATAGCGGCCGTTCTTATTAGTAATAAACCCGACAATGTTTATACGCTTATATAGGAGCTAAAGCTTTTCCCTATATACTATTAAGTTAGCCCGCTCTAAGTCGCAGAGGACACTATCGAGGTTCTAGATATATTTAAGAAAGAACCTCCGAATACTAGGTTCTACTTCTTCGTTGTTATACCTAGTTTTAGGCCCTTTAATACCGATATCGTCGAGGAAGGGCATCGTAGTATAAGAAATGTAAGCCGCGAGGACTTAGTTTATAATACGTACGAACTAGGCTACTAAGTTAGTCGCCCCTTAGGGAAGGGTAGTTTGTCGGTACAGTCTAAGAGGCGTTTCGAAACTAGTTAGGTCTCTACTATTAGAGTAGAGAGGTATCTAGTCGTAGCCCGAGAATATATTAACTAGCGAGGCTACTATATAGTTAGCAAAGGCTTCTAAGAACCTATTAGTCTCCGGAGGAAGATTAGTATCTCTAATCGTAACTACGTTAAACTTCTAGGTAGCGTTAATTAGCCGATACTTCTTTAGTTCCCTAGGAGCTGTCTTCTTCTAAACTAGGAAGTATAGATTGCGATACGAGGCATAGGAAGGCTCTAAGGTGCCAGCCTTTATACGCTACTGTATTATGTCCTTAACTATACCTCTTAGGCTTAGGTTTAGCTTAAACCCTAGGTAAGCCTAAGGCTTATACTCGATCGTTCGGATCCTCTATAGAGGGGCAACCTCCGGGTTAATCCTACCTAGATGCGTAAAGTTATATACTAATACGGCTTCGCGGTTGTATAGAAGCTCGTATAGCAAATCCAATTTAAGATCCGAAAGCTCGATGCTAGGTTTAATGTTCGCTAGTCTCTCCGGCGTTAGCCTCGATCCCCTAGGAATAGCGGAGAACTTTTTAGTAATATACCTCTAGTCGTATAGACTATCCCTAGGTATTAATATCGCTTCGCGGTTAAGGCACTTTTGTCGCTAGTTAGGATTTCCGCTAGGATTAGACCTATCGGTTATATATACGCTGCCCTTTACAGGCTTAATCTTGTTAGCTACCCTCTTATATAGGGTATATATACTAACCGCTCGGGATACCCGAGCCCTCTCTCTTTAACGCTAGGCCCGGAGATTAGCGTAACAGAATAGCGCGTAAACTTTATCGGAAGTCTCCTTAAGTCGGTAGGTATATAGCTAGTAATCCTAATTTATAATTCCGGCGAAAACGTTAGATTCCTAATAATATCCCTAGGGTAGTATTCGATCGGCGCTCTAATTAGTTAGTTCGGATTCGGGCTCGGGTAGATCTGCTTCCGGCGGCAATAATTGCAATAGTATTATTACCGAGATTCGTATACTAGGTTATCGTTACCGGGTTGTTATACTCGCTATCGCTTCGAGCATTCGCCTCCTTAGTATAGAGCCTAGAAACTTGCCTTAACGTACGGAGCGGCGCACCTCTAGATATAACCTATTTAAGCTATACTAACTTATAGCGCAGATTGCCGGTCTTATAACCGCGCTATAGCGTTTCCCGAAGAGCGCTTAGAAGTAGTAAGGATATCCTTGTAGGACTTGCAGCTAGTATTGCCGACATAACTAGTAAACACGACTCGGTTACCCTTTTAGTTAGCGATAGTTCCTTCCTAGGAGCTATCGTCGCAGTTGCGCTAGATACCCCGAGTTATACGAGACTATAGACGACCTAGAATAATTAGCGTATTCGGGTTAGCGGCAACCTAGAAGGTAAAGGAAAAGTATATACCGAAAGCGTCTACTATAACATTATAGTAGGCACCTACTAGCGCAACCTCCCTATTTACTCCCTATATACTAAGGGAAATATCTCTGTTTATTAGCAGTCGGAGCTGTTTAGCCTAGCGCTTACTTATAATAAGTGACTCTAAACTATTATTAAGCATTGCTAGCAACTGCTAACTATAGCTTCCGATAGTAACTTAAATATAGATAGCGGGAACGATAGTAAAGGAACGGGTAACTGCGGAAAGGTCTATATTATTAGGGATAGAGTAAAGTTCCTTAGGTCGAGGAGGTCCTACTCGACCGATTTGTTAGCTAGTAAATCGGATAGCCTTAATAGAAACTAAAACTAAAGCAGGGTCGGCATTATTATTATCCCCTCGGCCTATCTCCTTAATCCCCTCTTCGTTAGTATTATCGATAGTCTCCTAGCTCTCGTAGGTTACTAATTCGCCTTCTACTAACTCCTAGGCCCCTAAAAATTTAGGAAGGAACTATAGGGAAGAGACGTCGATATAGTCCTCTCGCCCCTATTTACGTCGGAGGGCTGCAAGGTCTTTTATAAAGGTAGCATCGTTAGGAATCCGGCTCTAGAACAGGTTAGTAGGCAAACCGTATACTAGAAGCTCCCCTATAGACACGTTAGACTTAAGGTCTAGGAACTATAAAGCCTAGAAGAGAGCATTTGCCTTTATATCGTAGGAGTTAGTAGGCCCGGCACTATACTTCTTTATATACCTATTAAAGCGAAAGCTCTTTAGGTCGGCTAACTTTCGTTTGTAGGCTAGCGGGTTAGCTAGGCCTAGGGTACTACTAAGGTCGGTAGTAGCATCCTCTATATCGATATCTAGAGTTTCTAGTACCTCCGGAGTAGCTATACTAGCTCGCGTTATACGGTCTTTAGCTGTCTAGAGTGTCTTAGTCTTAGCGACTAATTCTCGCTATTTCCTAGCTTTATTAGCTGCCTGCTTCTTAAGTATCCTAGTAGGGGCTACCGTACTAGGGCGGGTAGGGTTCTACGGGCTCTTGCCCTTGCTCTAGGACTAGGTTTAGAACGACTAAGTTTAGGACCTTATAGTAGCGTAGACATCTATACTATTCTTAGTAACCGCGTAAACTTTAGTAACTGCGTCCGGGTCCTAAGATACAAAGTTAACTTTAATAGGCTTAGTAGTACTATTACTGCTCCGCTCCTTAACCTGTTTTGCCCTAACCTTCTAAGTTTCTCGTTTAGTAATAGCGGCGAGGGTACTATTCCTAGTATCCTTAAACTCGATCTTACTACTATACTTCTTCTCTAGAAGACTTCTAAGTTAAGGCAGCTTCGGGGCTCTACGATCCTACTCGAAGTTAATCTTATCGCCGGTATTAGTATAGTAGAACCGACTATTTACTTATATAACGAGCTTCCTCTTAAGAAGCTCCTTCTAGATAAGGCAGTCTAATTGAATATATTTGAAACCGCCGTACATCTAGCACTTACTATCCAAGTTAGAATAGATCTTCCGTATAGCGTAGACGTTAACTAAAGGGGCCTTAGGGTAGTTAGGATCGGAAACCTAGTAGACTAGTCGTACATCCCTTAGTATACTAGCATTAATAACCTCCCTAACTCGCTATAGTGCTTTCGCATTAAGGTTGAGCTAGGCTAGGGATTTAGCTAAGTCCGTAACGTCCTAAGAATGCTTAGTAATAGTAGGAGTTACGGTCTTAGGACCGCTCTACGACTTAGGAAGGAACTTAGGTCCTCTACTTCCCGAGGCGTCGCTCTTTACCTAAGCTAGGTTATTCCGGTCCTCGCCGTAAATAAACTTCTTCGCATCGGCGGAGCTGTTAATATCGTCCTTAATAGCCTCTAGGACCTCTTTATACTTCCTAAAGGTCTTAGGATTAGCTTTGCTAAGCTTATAGCGACGGAAGATACGCTTAGCCGTAGACTACGGCAACCCTTTAAGGAGTAGCCTCGTTCTCTAAGAATTCTCGAGGTCCTACTAGTCGATGCCGTCCGCTAACTTAACAAACTCGCGGACGTACTCCTTTAGGTCGTTATCTTCGGTACGCCTCTCTATATAGAGGTTCTTAAGCTACGTACGACTACCTTTAATACGACGGCTATCGCGATCCCGATACTCCCTTATAAAGGCCTACTTAAAGACCTCCTAGTTAGTATTAGACTTGTCGTCCTTTTCTAGGTAGCTAACTAGGGTTCTAAGGGTTCGGTAAAGCTTAGTAATAGTAGTCCTCGTAAGGGACCGGACCTTGTATTAGTCCGACTCCTCTTCGAGTCCGTACTCGGCTAAGTTGTCCTTAAAGCGTTCTACGTGCGCCGTAGCGTTCTACCCTTCGAATAAAGGGTTCCTACTGCTTCCTAGCTCTAGCGGGCGACGCCTATTCTAACGGAGAAGGTTAGTTTACCCTTGAATTATCTTTATAACGACATTATAGAGAGCCTTAGGCGTAGAAGGCTCGATAGCCCCTAGGTCGATAGCGCTTATAATAACTAGTCGTCGCCTAATTTCTTCGTTAATAGGGTCCGGCGGGTTATTAGATTCCGAAGATTCCGCTAATTTATAATGCTCGTTTTCGCTAGAGCTAGAGCTTATTCGATTGTTATAAAGTAGTTAAAATAAAATACTATAGGAAAGTGTTTTTAGTGTATATTGTAGGTTTGGTTTGTTTCGATATTGCTATGCGAGAAAATAGTATACTAGGCTGTTTTCCTCTAATATTACCCCCGGGGTAGCATTAGAGTTTAGCCTCCTAGGGGTCGCCTAGATACCCCTAGGAGCTTTAATTTAGTAATTTTAGACAAAAGCCGCTTATAGGAAGGAACTGCAATCTCTATTTACACCTAGATCCTAGAAACTAGCTACTTTACTAACTATCGTTATCTCCTTTAGCTAGGCGGGGGGCGGGGACCTTCTTTTTCTAGTAGAAGGCTAAGCACTATCCGAACGAGGTAGCGAATCCCGAAACAATCTATCCGGTTAATAGGGGAACTATCTAGGCATCCGACCTGTAATCTAGTAATTACTATTATATAGATAGTCTTAGCAAACTAAGCAAGGCCGATAGGTAATTAGTCTATCTCCTCCTTAGGCGAGGCTTATCTCGAGCAAGCGGTACTAAATAGGTCTTCGACCCGGAGCCGAGTCCTTAGAAGCTAGCTATAGTTATAGACTAGGCCCTAAGCTGTAACAGTCCTAAGGGTTTACAGCTTTTCGGGGTTAAAGCGATGCCCTCGTTAAGAGGTTTCTCTACTTGTCGTAACGGCCCCTTAAGATACTTCGGTATCGTCCGTATTATAGGCTCTTATTGTGCCCTCGCTTCGGTTATAGCTATTCGTGCCTAGAGACTACCTTTAACATACCCGAACCTGTTAGATATAAAGAGATAGCCCTACCTTCGGCTCTAATAATAGACGGAAACCAATACTACTACTACTACTTATAGCAATAGTATAGGTTACCGAGGGTAACATAACCTATAGCAATATAGGCAGCTATGTTTAGTAAGATAGGATAACGAGACTGTCGCTTAGGCTAATAACTAGAGCCCTGCAATATAGGCATTATAGAAGTGTAACATAAACAATGTACTATACGAGGTTGATAATCTGTCTACTCTATAGAAGGAGGCCTCTTATATAGGCTCAAAACTAGCCTATAGGTGTAGGGCCGGTTACTAGCCAATATTAGTAAACTATAACTACCGCTATACTAAATTCGACTGTTTATAAGACTAGTACGCTATACACTATATATAGTATATAGCGTACTACTATAGTAAGTAGAGTGCTTACATGATGCTAAACTCTCTCAGACTTTCCGCACTGCTTCCTCGTGGACCACACATGAATCTCAGTCCCATTCTCGCCAGGAGGTTGGAGTTGTACATTGTGAGGAAAGACGTGCAAGAGGCTGGCGTTTTGGCTGATTTCATGACCAATATCATCGATCTCGACACCTCTACTCTCCCTTCAGTCAACCACCTTGCCGGACTCAACCCCCACCGCTCTTTTCTTCCCTTAATTCTGCAGAATCATCTTCACCATATCCATATAAATAAACTCTCCCGAACTCTCATCCACAACTTTCAACAACTCATCCACCTCATCATCACTCATCTTCTCACCCAAATTCGTGAGAATATACCGGAACTGTCCCACAACGATGAAACCCGTGAGATACTTG